>NC_071978.1:22362906-22393694 GCF_026283585.1 Hylaeus volcanicus | reverse complement strand
AAGTGTTGAGAAGCCCTAGAAGACTACCGTACTAAACTCTGCTATGTTCATCTGCGTGGTTGGTCATTTAGCGGGGACTTCATGCGTGGCCGAAGGTATCCATTGGGTGACGTTCCCGCAAATGCGGATGTCCTTGGGGAAACCATCGCGCAACGACGCACTCTCCCTTGCCTCCCACGCTACGCCTCGAAGAAAGATCTTTCGCAACCAGTCTACCTAGATATCCACGGAGTTGGGTCGCATTCTTCGCGTAACCTTCGCCTCTGCTTTGAACGCAGCGAAACGCGGGAATGCGGTGCGTGTACGCACGACGATTGCTCGGCTTCGAAAGCAATTCCTCATTTTCCTCGCGAAACGGACGAATTTTATTTTCTCGAGCCGCTCTCCAAGCTGTTACTCAATGTAGCAGAGGGAAAGTATCGCTATCGGTCAAATTTCAATTCCCGATTCGTTGCACTTCATACTTCGTGTGTCCTCAGTTAATTAACCAAAAATGCCAGAGGGTAGGTACGGTGACTTCTATTTGGTTCACTTCACGTGTTCCATTCTTGAAGGAGTCCTGAATCAATTAACAAAAAATCCATAGAGTTGCCTTCTATTTAACTTCATATTTTACTTCACGTCTTCCAAATGCTTTAGAGATGCTAGAGGAAGAAATTCTGGCCATTACTATTCATACTTCAAGGTGTCCTGAATCAATTAACCAAAAATCCAAGAGACCCGACTTCTGTTTTGCCTCACATTTTACTTCGCGTGTTCCAAATGTTTTAGAAAGGTTGAAGAAAATATCTGCCTATACTGGTTCGATGATATTTAAGTCAGGTGTCTGGGTCGTAGTTCTAAACCGGGAAAGTTCTGCGACTCTATTGCGAACTTTTTTATTCCCGCATGTCCAATTAGCCACGCTGGTCTTCTCGCGCGCTTTCTCTTGGCAATCATCGCCAATCGCGGTCGTTCGATTTCTCACGCAGTCCGATCTTTTTTCTTGGAAGACAGCGGGTACCTTTCGCTGACTGTCTCGAAAGGTCTCGTCGCGATGAGTGAACATGTAATGATTTCTCATCGATAAACATCAGTGTTGCTATTATTAACGTTACGCAAACGTGGGATACTTTGCAGGATATTTTTATCCTAGTTTAAATGCAAAATCTGACTCGAGTTTGGCCTTGATACCGGACAATTGAATGCAAACAAAATTGCACAATGTTGCAAAGGCGATACAGAAGTCTCTCGGTAATGAGACTAACGAAGTCCATAGTCGTCGAGGGTAGGGATTGCCGAGGCTACAGACGTTCTTGCAACATTGTTACTTGCAATTTTGTGGAGGTCAACAAGGGCTACAATTTGAATTCCAAGAGACTCGTGTATCAGAGAAATTACTGACAAAATGCTTGTTTGTTTATTCTCCATCGCTGAACGTCCGTGGCGAACGTTCCACTGCGAGTGAATGGATCGATATCTATCTTATGGACGTTATTTTTAGATTTGTGTGGTCTCTAGATAACCGTATTACGTATGCGTATTTATTATTACACGACATTACGCAACACAATTAGGTTCTATCTTCGAACCTGCATACCCGCGTTCTTCGACGAGTTTTACACCGAGCCAGCTAGACAGATTGACGTCGGAACGATGTGGGTACTCCGATGGCAAAATTGTTTAGACAGACTGTCGACGATTACCCGGCAGATAGAGTGAAACCTATCTAAAAGGAACGTGACGCTTCATCTTTCGAAAACGACACCGCTAATCGTGGATGGCTAATAGGAATGGCATATGCCGCTTGTAATTACGAACAGTCGATTATCGTAAAATAACGAAACAAGCTACGTTTAGAATAATTTATTTAAACGTTTAAAGGCTTCAGTGTACAAAAATAGGTTCTCACACGGCATAACTAGAACATGTACATTATTGGAGAGCACAGATGGCCAACATTCCTATCTAGATAAACATTTTCAGGAACGAATTGAAGATAAACACGCCTTGTTCCGTTATTTGTTCACATTGAATGAATGAAATTTATTTAAATACCGTGTGATCGAAATAATTGAAACGTTTAGATAAATTCATTTTAAAAAAAATCAACGCTTGTTTTGCTATTTTACGATGATCGAGTTCTCCGAGGAATGTTTCGGCAAAATCGAAGGACCCGCGAGCCACGGTGACGTAACTTTTCAGAAAACTGGCCACGTAGAGAGCGGGGAATTCGAGCACGCGTGTATAGAACGCAAACTCATGCTCCTTAATCCTCGTCCCCGTTTCCTTTCGCCGCATCCGGAGCTACCCCGGCTCGTGGCTACCCTCGACGAGGCGAATTTCAAAAAGTTCAAAGCGTTCGACGAGGAATAAATATTTTTAAGGGACGCGCATCGAGACAGAGATCCGTTTTAGACGGCATAAACTTGCGCAGACTTTGGTGCACGAATCCGCGAGCCAACGACCGCTAGAAGAAGGAAGGACCGCTAAAGGAAGAAGGAAAAAGTGTTCGAGGAATTATGTTTCCTATGAAAATCTTCTCTATACAATCAGTCACACTTTTGTTACAACGAACAACATTATCGTGTTTCATCCTGGAGCAGCTGGGCTCCTCGATGAGGCTTATCTAACAGAACCTGTTCCGAACGCCGCACCGTTAATCGTTTGAACAGTCTCCAACCAAGTTCATGTAGGTGCATAATTAGATTGAACAGATTAGTCGAACGATTAGTAGTGCCACTTCTGAAACAGGATCTGAGAGAAGCGTTAAGGACGAGTCCACTTACGCAAAAGTTCTGAAGATAAACAAAGTGAAATTGTTCATTGTGCCAAAGGGATTAGTTGTTATCAGACCATAACAATTTCTTAACTATCTTCTTTAAATTTGAGGCTGTTTGAACTACTCTATCTGAAACCAAACGCAGTGATTTTTAAATTGTTTATTGTACCACAACTATTACTTAATTATCGGAGCATAACAATTTCATAACTATCGATTAACTATTTCCTTCAGATTCGAGGCTGTTCGAACTACTCTATCTGAAATCAAGCACAATGAAATTGTTTATGGTAGCACAATTATTACTTTATTATACCACAACTATTACTTAATTATCAGAGCGTAACAATTTCGTAACTATCCTCAACTATCTTCTTCAGATTTGAGGCTCTACTCTATCTGAAACCAAGCACAGTGAAATTGTTCATTGTACCACAACTATTAGTATCACCATCTGCTCCCTTGATTATCAGAGCCCAACAATTTCACAATTATCTTCCCTCTTTAGATTTGCGAGTCGTCGAAGCTAGTCCCCATTCTCTGATGTCTCTTGAATTTTGCGACAACCTGACAGGGATACCTCGCGACCATTTGATGGGGTACACGTGTACGAGGGACACAGAGGTATGTTTAAAGGGTGAGCAACTCGAGCAAGAGTGCGTATGCATGCGTGCTCGAGGCAAGAGAGACCAACTGGTTCTGTGTCTTCCCTTCGGCATTAGAGGCGGCCGCGTTCGAGTCTCGAGGCGCGCTCTCACGTTTCTCGTCGACGTCCTCGAGTTTGGAGGACGGCTGGGAATCGACTTTCGTTATCGCGTACACAGCCGTGTTACGGCGACGCTGACGGCAATAGCTGCTGCGACAACAGGTGTTGCCCGCCCCCGCTCGGTCCCCCTTCGTTCCTGCTCACGAAGATCCGGAACGGGACCGAATCCGGTGATCGTCATCGACCGAATCGCGCCGGCACCAGGATCGCCGAGCGAATTCCGATTTCACCGATCCACTGGGGATTTCCGGATGACAGACCGTCAACGTAACGTTCCGAATTTAGATCGGGCTGTCGTCGTTTCAGTTCATCTCTCGTTTCCGCCACGACTTTCGAATGTGCTCCTTTCGGCAACGTAATCAACGCAGAATTTGCAGTTTCATCGACCCTGGCGAGAGGAGACACCTGGCCAGGGCTGGACAGTGGCCGATGGATGCTCAGTCACGGACTAATTCGGATTAGACGAGATCCACTGTTCTAATGAGAACTCTAGGCACTTCAGCTTTGAGGCAAGAGTCGTTGAAAGGAAGAAGCAGGGTATAAAAGAAAATGGATGCAACTCTTAGGGTAGAGTATCTAGAATTTATTTATCCTTATAGTTCCTCCTAGTCGAGTGTGTTACTTTCTTGATTAGTCACAGACTAATTCAGACTTGATCAGAAGCACTATTTTATTAAGAATTCTATGCACTATTTCAGGTTTGAGTCAGAAGTGACGAAACAAAGCAAAAAATGTAAAAGAAAGTGGATGGAAATCTTATGGTAGACTCTCTAGAATTTGTTTTTCCTTACAGTTCCTCCTAGTCGAGTATATTACTTTTTTGATCAGTCACAGACTAGTCCAAACTTGATCAGAAGGACTATTTTATTGAGAATTCTATATACTATTTCAGATTTGAGTGAAGAGTGTCGAAACAAAGCAGAATGTAAAAGAAAATGGACTCTTAGGTAGCCTCACCAGAATCTGTTCCTCGTCGCAGTCCACTCTATTACATACTGATAAAATTTATTGAACGCACGTCCAATCAGTGACATCAACGCGCACCTCGCCGATGTCAACTCGTCGCCATTCTCTAACAAATCGTCCCTGGCCCCTCGATCGTCCTTTGTAAGATGGAGGCTCTGGCCCCTCGAAAGAAACTAGTCGATCCGGTCTGGCACGGTTCGATTCGATCCAGTCGTTAATCCTCCTGCAGCCAGCATCGGGGAACGCACCTGTGCAAAAGGACGCGTCCCCGCGGCGAAGAAAACAGAGGAGAGAAGCGATCGCTAAGAGTTGAGCCCTCGTGGGCGTTCGACGCACGCACGTGGACAGCCGGTTCTGCATAGTAGAAGGATCGACGCACGTGCTCGTGCATGCGTTAGCGAAAGTGGGGCAACGCGGACCACCCACGTACCTCGTCTTCGTCTCGCCGCCTGTTTACGGACGCCGACACGCACCGACACGAACCCCTAGACGAGTTTCGAATCCCTTTTTCCAACGATTCGTGCATCTTGTCCGGAGTCCTTTCCATTTCGCGGATATCGTTCGCGGATTTCGCGAGGACGGGAGCGAGCTGGGTGACACCTGTTGCCTGGGGTAGCGATGGGACCAATCCTCGCTTCGTACCAATGGGAGAAGTAGGATGACAAAGATGCGAGACCCTGAGGCTAGTAGAGATACGCTTGGTCGTTTATCAAATTGTCAGAGGTGCTAAGAAAAGACAGGACCTGGTACCACAATGTTTTTTTTTCCTTTGGAACGTTAAACATTCTAGTCATTTTTAATTAATGTCTAGAATGTGTACGTTCTTATTTGTGCATATTAATAACCCGGGACAGAGGAATTCTTGTAGGAATTCCAAACATGGTTCAAACTTGATGTAACCGATACGCCAGTTACATGTCTCAATAAGTCCGAAACCGTTTGTAATTGGTCCGTTAAATGGATCGGTACAAGAGGATTTATTTACAACGTCGGAGTCTCGATATTATCTAAACACGTCTCAGTTCTGGTACTCGTTCTGGTAGCTGCAGGCGAAGTCCTCCGTTCAACACGTGCTCTCAGGTTTTGATGCATCTCAACGTTCGTGGTATAGTTCAATATAGACATATCTTCGATACGATTACGTCGATTTTACTACAAACGTACTTTTACTTTGGAACTTTACTCGAACAACTCGTATAACGGATTTTTCCTCGACCAATTTTACAGCCAAGATGACCTCACCGATGTATAGATAACAAGTTGAGAACTGTGTATATAGGAACTTTCCTAGAGTTACATATTCAGCACTCAGAACTTGTCAGATCCTCTCTCTTTGTTCGAAAGGCGACACGAGGACGACGGTTTCATTCGCCTATGGTGCCGGTGTGTCCGCTAAGGAGGCCACGGATGCAACAGTTACGTGGCAAACTAAACGAGTAAATAAGTGGTATCAAAAAGCAATTTTGAAAATGCGAAGTGAGAAACTAATGGCTGAGACGTCGAAGGTCGATGATCTTTCAGTGAACAAATCAAGAGGAATGATTTTTAAGGAGCATTTTATTACCGGTGACACGAGTCCAGAATTTTTATTTTTCACTCAGGACGGAATCCTCAGGCACTTTCCTATGTGTTTCGTAACAGGTACCATAAACTTCAAATTTAATATCTTTGACAATCTCGAAGACATTTCTGCGAGTTTCTTTTTTCTTTGAGAGCCATTCCTTCTTTTTGCTTACTCGAAAATCGTCTTAAACCGATCCTCGTAAAAAAAAAACCACCCCTTTGTAATTATTTATTAAAGGAATAACGATCCCTGATGTTTCCACTGTTCTTGTTGAACGGAGAAACACCAGATGGATCTAACTTTCGGTTATTTATTATGCTCCGGGCAAGAAGAAGCACAATTCCCCATTTCACACTCTCCCCAGCAGATGGCCACTAATAAGAATGTTAGCTCACTGCTGAAGACTCTCGCAGTTAAATTAAGCCGATGATTCCTATTTCCAGAAGCTGTTTCGACCGCATCCAAGACAATAGACTGTTGAATCCCTGGTACGCCACCGAGAAGCATCCTACCTACTATCTCGCCAATATTCCTAAAAGAAGGAGTACCGCTCCCGATGGCCGTCGCCATTTTTCACATCAGATCGTCACGTCTGCAAATGATCCAAGAGAAATCATCCCTAGCGGCGAACGCTGAAGCGACGCGAGACCGCGGACCTCTCCTCTCGCGTTCCTCCTTTCTTTCCTTTCTTCCACTTCTTTCTTTTCGTTCCTTTCATCCTCCTGCCGCTTCGTCACCTCGCCCCGAGCCAACGTCGCCGTAGACGCCAACCTTTTCGCCGCATCACCGATCCTCTCTCCTCTGTGTGTCTATCGTCGATGTACATCTCACGCGTTCTCTTTCTCTCCTCTCCTCGTCTCGCTTGTAAGGCCTTTCTCTCTTCCGCTTCGTCCGTACGCTTCCGTTAACGAGGCCCCTGGACTTTTTGCCGACGAGCGCGTCGGCGCCATCCTCTAGCCGACACGAGAGACCAAAGGCTCCGATCCACTCCAACGTCGACGAGAAACGCAAGAAGAAGGCCGCGGGACAAGGATCGAAGAAACGAGAGTAGTAAACGCCTTAACCGTTTCGACCATGCTGCATTCTTAACTATTCATTTCTTTTTTAAAAATTAAGTCTACTGAACTAGGACTAGGATAAATCGAAGGTAGACAGGTAAGAAAAGACAATTTATTCCAGGGTGAATGATGTTCATTTTTCTTAATATATATTCCTGTGAGGTTCGATTGCGATCTGGCCAATTAGATACATTCACTGGGGCATACAGTCAATCCCATAAGTATTCGTACCCTCTGTATTTATTGAAGAAATTTGTCTAATTTAAATTAATGCTTCGTGTTGCACATAATGGATCATTGATTTGGAAACATAAAGCCTATCATAAATTTATCACAAATGCTTCATTATATATATGTACATGAATAAACTTTACACGTGAATGTATTTATAACGAACAATTTATTTGAAAACGTCAAACCAATCGTTTAATTTAGACAAATTTCTTCAATATACATTGTTTTTAGTTGGACTTCAGGTTCTCTTCAGGGATTAACCTGTGACTACATTTTTCATTTCCGTAACATACATTCTTTATCTTATTTATTCTTGCAATTATTTTACAATTTTCTGAAGAGGTTTCCAAATAAATATTTCATTACATGTAATTTAGACGAATATTTTCAACAGACACGGAGGGTACGAATACTTATGGGACTGACTGTATGCGTACCACTATGGGCGAAAGGGTTAAGTGGTCCACGAACGTGGGGAATTAATGGAGGATTACTAGCGGGTTTGATCAACTATATTTTACGTGACAAGGACAGTCGATTATATCTGCAGGCAAATTCGAGTAATCCTCAGCTGAGACCATCCTGACCAGTCCATGCAGGCTGAGGATTAGGGGAAGATTTCCTGCAGGATTAGATCGTCCTTTTTGCGAGGTGGACAGGCGATCGGATTTGTAAGCATACCTAGATCGTGTATTATTGGTCAGATGAGTCTATCTGCATACACCATAAAGACATAGAAAATGTGAAGGATCCAATTGGCAGATTTAGGTCTCAGGTCTGTTATGCATCTAAAGTCTTTAGTATAGAAACGTTGAACCCTCTACTTCTCAGCTGTCAGTAATATGGGTCGCGTTAGAGGTGTAATTGCGTCTCGTGGATAGAATTCTACGACTCGGTAATCACTAAATGCGCAAGTTGATACTATCTTTACCTAGACCTCTTTACCTCTAAACTTTAAGAAGGCACTCGGCAAGGTTGACTCGATATCGATTCAAAACCTGGGCTGGATGTACTGGAAATGTGCTTTCTTGTTCGAAAGACTACTTGTATGATAGAAATCAAAATGGCAAGTCAGAGATTCTCATTCAACCCCTATCTTTATTGCGGATAATATTGATAGGTACGACGACGCCTCTGATCTTCAAGTCGGTCTCATTAAATTCGATGATTGTTACTAAAATAGGTGACTTGTCAAAATATTTTGCAATAAGATATTATGGTTAAGATCGCGGAAAGAGTGTGTGCAACATAAGTTTCCGAGGGTAGCTGCTTGCGTAAGTAGGTCAACCTATGTCTATCCTTGACCATAATTACACCACGACTGCAAACACTTATTTTAACGTAATAGTGGTATTGTAGAATCGCGACATGCCTTACATTTTTAAATGTAATTATCAATGAACGCGTTACGTGTCCTCCTTCGTTAAAATTAATCAGATTTCGCGTTCCGGCTATATATACCTACGCGACAAGGTGTTAGGTGCTAGATCTTAGGCGATAGCTAACGCTTATAATTATAACGTTACCCTTTCTTCTTATATCTTTCTCGTACACCGTAAAATGGGGTTACTTTGCACGAATCTTGATATGGATTTACTGTGCCTTCACGCAACGTCAGCCATTACGTTACTATTTCCAGAAACTGTCTTCTGACCTGCTTACTTCCTCCTTCAAATCACGCTGCGAAGGGCGTAGGATAAATCACGCTCAGAAAAGATGTTCAAATTCGACCAATTTTTTAAAAATATCACCTTCTGAGAACGACAAGACTTCTTTATATTTACATTTTATTCATTCGACGTTTAGTTTCGAAAATAACAATTACGAACTTAAAACTACTTTTTGCTCGACGTTCGATTACATTCGAAAGTATAAATCGTTGAAACGTGGTCGAATATCACGAGTTCTTTGAATTCCGTACCAGAGACTCCATTACTTTTTGTTAACACTAAACCGACCACGATTGGTCAAATTACCCTTTTCAAACTTTTGTATAGATTCCTTGCGTGCAATTATATTGGATATTACGAATTATATTGGGTATACGAAAAAGTTCTGTGATTGGCCGACCATAGCGTGATGCATCTTTGACATCAAAATTTTGATGGAGCATTTCGTCCGTAAAAACCACAAATTTTTCACAAGTCTGCATACCATTTTTGCCTCAATCGAGCGACAAAACGCCACGAACTTTTTCGAATACCTAATATATAAAAGTTTCACGCGTTACTCAATTTCATTTCACGTAAAATATTTTTGAATGTAATTGAGAAAGGTGTGTTCAAGACTAGTCATTCGTCTCATCGCGGTATAAATAGTTCCAAACTCAATATTTAATTGCAAATGGATAACGGCTACCTAACGCTCCTTTCCATTTTCACCACAAAAAAGTATCTCGATTGAAGTAACCGACCGACCCTTAGAATGTCTAGCAAAAGTCGCCCCGGCAGTCAAAGAGTTAATCCTTCAAGTTTCGAAGAAGAGACGGCCCACGGGTGCAAAATAATCCCGTTTTATACCTCGCAAAGTGGTGGTAAACCCGTAAATACCGATATATAATAATGATAGCTGCTGAACGACCTAACCCAGACCTGTACACGGCCTAATTAGTTGCTCATCAGGCTCGCAGTACATCAGGTTTTACGACAGCGCGTCAGCACGTTTATGGGAAGCCCGCGTACGCATCGTGGTTGAGACAGTCGTATCAAACAGAATCGCGAGATGGCTCCCTTTAAACTAGAGTAGAACGAGGGACTCACCCTAGAAGGGTCGGGTATCCTCTTCAAGCCGAGACCTCGCGCGATGCTTCTTCTGATGATCTCCAGCTCGCTGTCGTCGAGGACGGTTCTCGTCGGTCGCTGGTCCTCTTCTCGGAAAGCGTCCTCGAAAGCGTCCTCGTAGACGTCCTCGAGACCGGTCGAGCGGTCGAGGTCGTGCCTGGGACCGGTTAGCATATCCGTTCGCGACGGCATCGGCACGCCCGACACTGGCGCGCAAACCGCGACGATCGCCATTGCCGTCAGAACGATGGACCACCCGCGTCCACGTTTACCGGCATCTACTTTCCTCTCGACGCAGTCCACTGGACGCCTCCGATCGCCGTAAAAGTGACGATCCTGTCTAAACACCGCGTAAAACGCGCCCGACAGCGCGTCAACAGCCGTCTCGACGGAGGATCGAGTCCCAGGATCGTCCAACGTCACTGCCCTCGAGGAAAACCTTCGATCGTTCCTCACTCCGTCCGCACGAACCACCTTATTCCCCACGCGAACTGACCAGTCATCGATCGCCGTCTCGACGGAGGATCGAGTACCGGAATTATCTAACGTCGCCGAAGATTGAGCGTTCCTGACTCCGTCCACCAGGCCTCTGCTCAAGACGAACGAGTCCCCGGAACGCGGATCGTCGCGAAACGAACGATCCCGTCGAACCACCGCATTCCCATCCACGTGAAACACGTCGAACGATTCGCCAACGGCTGCCGTCTCGATGGAAGATCGAGTCCCAGGATTGTCGAGCGATCGACGATCCCAGCCGCGACCGACGTGCTCGAACGCGATTACGTTTTCGTCACTCACTGTCGTACGATGGTTTATGAGTCTATCCACGATCCTGCTCCGCGTGACAACCGCGTCTTCGGGGTCACCAGGCCTGGCCTTTTCGTCACTCACGCTGTCCACGAATCTGTCCCTCGAGACAGAAGCTTTTAGATCACTGTCCGATCTAGAACGGGTCCCTTCGATAGCACCGGAGCTTTCGTCACTCACTGTCGACGGATCTTTCCTCGGTCTGTTCCAGCTTCTCGGGACAGCCGAGCATCTGGGATCGCGATCGATAGATCCATACCGTCCCGCGCGGGGTTCACTCGTGACGATTCCCAGAACAGGAACCGCGACGAAAGCGCGGCCAGAACTGGCGCTGCTCGGCCTAATCGAGCACCCCGATGCCTCCTGTTCCACGTTATCACGGGTCACGCGTCGACGACTCGTTGCCAGCTTTCCCATAGCCGGCTCGTGATGCGAGTTCGCGCCGGACCCGACGGGATGTCTCCTGCCAGGGAGCACCTCGTCGCTTCCTGGATTCTATTTCCCTTCGCCTCGCTCCTCTGGCTCTTCCCACTTCCACGAGCGTGCTCGTGCTCTTCTTCTCCCTTTCTCCGACCCGTGGATCGGCGAACGCAGCGCGTGCCGATGGACCAGCCTCCGTATCGAGCGGATCCCTTCGCGCACTTGCACTTGTTTAATTCTTTAATCTCCCCTTTTCGCTTTTATTCCTAAACTCCAAGTTCGCGACAGAGTCTCCAAGGAATCCGGAATTCTATGGGTCTTCCTCGCTTCCTCGATTCTTCGATCGCCTTGAGAGCTCAGAAGCCGCTCTCGCTGACACTGGACGAGTAATCGCGATCGATCGTCCACAATCGGTTCGGTTTCTTCTTTCTGCGCGACGGTAGCGGTGCGTTGGAGCACGACGTCGACGACGACGACGACGACGACGCGAACACGGACGGGACGAAGGGTGGAAAGGAGTAAGAGGAACACGGAGGAGCGAGTGCCGAGGCGGTCATCTTAAAACGCGAACCGATCGAGTGATCCTCGCTCGCGGACGATTCTCTGTAATCCTTTCGTCGCGCGGCTGTCGCGCCGAATTTCTTCCGTGCGATTCTTGTGTTTTTTTTTTTTCGTTTTGCTTTTGTTCAGGTTTAGTTTCTTTCGGAACTGATCTTTTCCCGCGACCTGGAGCAGTCGCTGGAAAAGTTTCGACTGGACGGGACGAGAAGACGCGACCCGCTCCGTTCGAGTGCCGCGCGCCGACTGTCGAATACCGTGGTAACGCGCGCTCGCGTATATATCCCGCTGACTACTCCCCTACTACTACTACTACTACTACTTCTCCCAGGATTAAGTTCAATACGTACTCACGAATATCAATCAATCCTATACTTAATGTATCGCACCGTTACAATCGAGTAACGCTCGCGAAAGTGTACGTTTCGTTTAGTGCGAGTACTTGACAACGTCGTTAAACTGTTATCGGGACTTGCAATGATTACGCGATATGATGATAGCGTTATTGGGGTATTTGCACCCGTTTTTGGCGCCCGTCCAGGCATCTGTCTTGGTACGTTGGTCGCCACGTCACCCATGTGTAGGTGACGGTACTTTTTACTGAAAGCATCAAGGGAATTAGTTCTGAAAAAATTAATTCTGAAAGTTAATCATCAAGGGAAATTAATTTAAACGAAACGCGTGAATCTTGATGAAGTTGGGAGAATAAATAAAACCACTATAAATGTTTGATTGTATAGTCTCCAATAATTTGAATATTTAATCGTAGCAGAAATTTTCAGAGATATTTGTCTGACAGTCAACGTGCTAATACGCTTGTAATCTAGAAAAATTGTATATATACTCTAGTAACTTGTGAATATATTTATTCGAACAATCTCGATCTTCGGTGATCTGCAAAGTTTCGAGAAAAATCTGACACGCGTCTAATAACGTTATCATAAAGAATAAAGATGTGTAACGATTAGTTAATCGCTAGAATATTCTGAGCACAAAAGACGTGATATAACGTAAAAATTAAATGCTTATTTAGACTGCGTCTTGGTTTGCTGACGTAATATGTAGTTCCTTTTTCTAGTAATTGTGTAACATTCTCGCGTGGCTATCTGAAGTGAAAAATCTGCAGGCTGAAAGAACTAATCTTAGCAACTGACATAATGGAAGAATTGGCAATTTAGTTCCAAAAATATTATGTGTACATAAATATATTCGCGAACTAGTTTATATTCCACAATCAGTATTTAATTACGACGACCTCTAATAGTTTGATAAAAGCATTAAGCTCTTTTTATTTTTAGTAAATTATATCTCGCTCTATATTCATTGATATTAAAACATCGTAATCTTTATATTGAGCGCGACATGGAATCGCAAGCAAATAACGATAGCTGCAAGGGTGGAAAGATACGAGATCGACGTTAATAAATCCAGCTGATAGAATTTTCAAAAAGTCACGAGGAATTTCGCTCGGATACAATTAAACGTCGCGAGATAATTATTTGAACGATTCTCCCAAAGAAGCTGGTGGTCTAAAAAAAAAAAAATTACAGAGCGATAAGGTCCCGTTGGCTAACCGGAGCACATGGTTTGCATAATTGTTTTCGCCAAACGCTACGTGGTATTGGGTAAACCATAGTACTTATAAATTATTCCGAATTTAGCAGACACAGAGCCTTGCCGACACAAGTATCTACGATCGTTATACAAATTCTGTAATTAGACGGTCCGTGTCACAGATAAGGAGCAATCCTCTTCTCGTGCAATGTTGAACAACACTGTATCAGTTATCGTATGAACGTTCCAACGAGTAATAGCACTTTGTGGCAACAAGTTTGGCTAGACGGACGCCTGAGTGTACCTATAGAGAGAAAGTACTGCTATTATTTCGCGAAGTATTCATGGGGTCACGTTACCCATCGCTTGCCAGACCTAGACACTCCTGATCGGGCTGGCGTTGTCGTACTCTCACCTTCACCGTCACAGTTAACTCGTCATTCTCATCATTCCCAGACCTCTCTTTAACTCGTTAGACCGCGGCGCCGACGACAACAGGATCTCCATCAGACGCGACGAAGAGTGGAATGCAGATAACCCTCGTATAATGCAGCAGTAGGTTCTTATAAAAACTACTGTAGCACGAAACCGTGTTACAGGGAACGAGGGACTGGTACAAACAAGCTGGACACAATCATTTCAATGTCGATAAATTGTTTTTAAGTCTTTTATGTGGGTACTAATTTTCTCCACCTTTATTTTTCAGTGACGACGTATTGGGTTGTCTGGAAAGTCCATGCCGATTTTTAGTACGCGGTACAGGTCTCAATACATCGGAATGGTTGAAAACAAATAACACGTGGACATCCCCTTAAAAGGTGGAAAAGTTGTGGAACGAAATGGTACATGTATAATTCAATAAATATATATAAAAATTCAAACGTGTCTTTGAATGTTTCTTAAAAATTGGCACAAACTTTCTGGACAACCCAATACATACAACAGCATGATAGGAGCAAGAGTACATTATAATGCTGATTGGACCAACTATTAACTACACAACTGTGTACGTTTCAATTTATATGTGAATAGAGTTATCCTCAAAATTAATCATAATTCTTTACAGCATTTACTCATTATTTTCTGTCATGTCTCGACGTTTCAAAGGAGGTTTTGAACGACGTTTGAAGGATCAATGTAAAAATAACGTAACTTCAAGCGAAAACATACTGCAAACGGACCTGCGTCGGGTATTGAAATTAATCAATCTCAATGCAGGCAAACCCGATCATTAATAACTCTGCAAGTCCAGCCAGGCATCAGCGATCGATCCGAGTAGCTCCAAGCCACGTAGCTCAAGATGAGCTCAAGTGGAATCTTAACTGTGATCCATTCCATCCATTGTGCGACCTGGCTTGGAGACTTCAAAGCGCGAGAATCCACGGTGCGCTCTTTCCAGTAAGAAACGGTATTTGACCTGGCACGGAGAGCGTACTCCAAGTGCGAGCGCACTGGAGAACAGTGCAGAGCTCGCTGCGTATGTACGTGCATTCGTGAAATCAGACGGGGAGCTCTTTGTAAAAAATTTTAAAGACGTGCAGCTAAGATATGGAGGAAATTACGTGTAATAGGTTTGTAAGTGAGTATGTTATTGTACCAAGACACGAGCTTATTAATAGATAGAGAATTATAAAGCAGTGAGGCTGAGCAAGAGGTATTCGATAACGACAATAATATAGAAAAATTGTCCAAGTTTGAGCGAGCTTACTAATATACTGGATAGGGAATTATTGAATTAATAAGTCCAACGAAAGTATTTGATAACAACGATAATACAGAAAAACTGTTCAAGTTTCGGCCTCGATTGGAAGTAAGCTTATTAATAGATACACAATTAGAGAACTAACAGTGAGGCTCAACAAAAGGTATTCAATAACAACAATAATAGAGCAAAATTGTCCAAGTTTCACCCTCGATTGAGAGTGAGCTTACTAATATATAGTGGATAGAGAATTATAGAATTAATAAGTCCAAAGTATTCGATAACGACAATAATAGAGAAAAAGTGTCCAAGTTACAGGGTCCATTGGGAGACGAAACGTGGATCGAGTGCGGACGACGCACGACGGAACGAAAAAAAAGGCGGCGCTTAAACCGAACCTCGTTATCACCGGAAGGACCGTTAAATGGAACAACGTCGACGAGGAAATCGAGACGGCCAGGCGATTGGACTAATCGCGCACGAGGTCAAAAGTCGCCACGAAATGACAAGCGCCGCGTTCCCCGCTGGACGCTCGACGGGCGATATTCGGCCAGATTTTCCTGGCCACGTACCGGAAACGGCTCCGCGTCCCACGGGCGACACGATTTTCCGGAAGAGCAGTGCGTGGCCGTGTTTCGTGGAATCGACCCCTCCCTGGAAGCAGTTTCGCGGTGGAATCGCGTCGTTATCAACGAGCCGCAGCGCGATGCTTTTTTCGCGGAACGAAAAGCTCGCGTGACGGCGCTCCGCGCTTTCGAGGCGCGACGCGTCATCCGAGGGGCTTTCGGTCGATTCGCGATAAGTCGAGAGTGAACGACGTACGCGATGATCGCGGGTCGCGAGTCAAACACGAAAAATCCGTAGTGGAGCAATCTGTTTGCATAAATGGACGTGGCAGCTACACTATTGGCAAAAAGTTTGAAAACGATGACTACATCGAGAGAAAGAGATTGGTTTTAAGAAACAATGGACTGCCATCGAAGCTATCGATTAGGTTTTAGTTGTTATGGCGAGGAGGGTATTTTGTAACTTTTGCAGATAGGCATTTTTCTTCGAATTCCTCTCGCACGGGGAGACCTGAGCTTTCAGCGATGACAAGGGGACATCAACAGACATCATCTTGAAGCGTTTGTGCCATTGAATCTTAATTTTTATAATCTTAACCTTTTCGGTGGTCTGCGCGAGTATACTTGTTAAATTATTTTGTTCTTGTCGTGGTCGAGACGAGTTGAATCGCATGAGCTTATTGTTAATGAGTTAATCAGTTGATGAGTTAGTGGGTTAACTCGTCTTGAACACAAGAACAAAACAATTTGACGAGTATACTCGCGCAGAGCACCGAAAAGATTAAAACGTTGGTGCGTGTGTCTGGCCATCACGGCTGAATCCACTGAAGCTATCAACCTTATATTCGCACCACATGTTCGCGCTGCAGATTGTTTTTGTTTGTGTTAGACCCCCCTAGGTGGTGCTGGGGTCCCTTTTTTCGAAAATTCTTATTTATTTGGCCCAAATTCACACTATGTAATATATAAATAAAAAGAAAATCTTTGAATAAAGTTTTTGAATAAGAATAGTATTCCACGGGGGTGAAACCGCGGGGCATAGCTAGCATTTTTTAATTGTGAGATGTTTTCAGTATCCCGGCAGTGAATTTGATCGATTATTTCTAATTTTCTATCGTCCCTTGCTTTCCGTAGTACGTAGTTGCAAAAGGTGTCCTTGATATTGACCACTGAGAGTACTCTAGCACCACTTTCCTAGAATTAGTTCTCATGGCACAATTTAGAGAAAAAGAGTATCGCGCATGCAATGCAACCCGTTTAAGTGGGTAAACATCAATTATATACCCTCGTTGTTTAATAGACTCGCGTACACACGACTCTAGTTAGACGTGTGTAATCTAATGCATATCAAATATTACATTCCGAGAAAGTTCTATGTCGGGTTGTGATCAATTCCGCGAAGCCAGTGCGTCTATGTGCTGCGATACCGAAGGTTCTAACTGCCTTACGTGCTAATAAAAACCACAACCCATCTTCGACGTCTAAACGTTCGTGACGTCATTAGACACTCTGTCGCTATTACATGAATTAGCAGACGTCTGTAGACGTTTTAACCACAAATGTCTTAACCATGTATGAATTGTTAACAAAACGCAAGGTACAGAAGACTTGAACTACTTTGCGGGTAGTAAATATTGATCCAATTATAGAGAATTATAAGATTACACATAGAAGGATTATACCCAAGAATATGGAGAAATGGTCTCTCTATCGGTATTTTTATCCCTCGGGACAGTTTAATTTGTACCATACAGTGTTACATGGCGTCTATAATCAACGGAAATATTTAGATGCTCTCATTTCGATGACCAATCATATATAGTGATTGAAGTAGCAGTCAAGGTACTTACACACCTGGAACGGTCCCATGATGTCGGCTGCTATTACTCGACTGCACCACGTAAAGCTAGGGCACGGGTATTACCCGAGATACATCGAGTAAATTCCTATTATCCATACCTATGAGCCATTAAACTTTCCGATTAACGATTCCTATCCGCCGTATCGCGGCCTCGCGATGAAAGGCTCGCTCGTATTGTATTACAATGTTTACGTTTTTCCATGATTTATAAGATTTTAATGGATCGTTACATCGCCAGAAAAATTCGAAATAATTGGATAATCTTCGATATTTCGAGGTATATCCGATCGATCGAGAACGATTAATCTTTACACAGCTGAACTGATCGCGTGTATATAGTTTGCGTAGACTTAAAAATATTATGAATAAACGATTTCAATTTCAGCTGAACTAATCGATAGTATGAATCTCTGTTGACGAATTTAGTTGAAAGTTATTTTTTAATAAGTTCATATAAAAGAAAAACAAGTGTACGATTGATCTCGCAGAATTGGCGACAAAAGTCGATAAGTTTATATACCTTCTCTATAACTGGAGCATCTGAAACGACACTGTTACCCGCGCTCGAGTATACTCAAGGATTGCAGTTAAATGATTAAGGAATTTCGTGCGCCGTTGTGAAACAGTTTAGTCACCGTGATTCCTTAAATGGTGATTAAACTAAATTTCACATTACCCCGAACTGCAGCCGTCTACCCAGTTAAGGATCATCAATTCGCAGGCGTATTTTTTATAAGGAATAACTAAGTACTGTTCGCTCCTGTGGACATTGATTGATAAGGTACGAGTTTCATTAGACTTTCTGTGATGAATATTTAAACGATGTTTTCAATTGGATTTTATTAAGTTTTCTTCAGAGATCGAATACATTTTTCATCTTATTTATTTTTGGAATCATTTTACAATTTTCTAAAGAGGGCCTACAGTTCCATAAAAATTCGTACCCTGTAAGTGTATTCAACTAATTTGTATAAATTAAATAATACGTTCGAAGTTTCCAAATAAATGTTTCATTGTATATATATGTACATGGATAAACTTTACGCACGAATGTATTTATAATGGAAAATTTATTTGAAAACGTCAACGAATTTTGTCAACAGACATGGTGGGTATGAATACTTGTGGAATTGGCTGTATATAGAGGCTGAAACGTTCTTCTTTATTCAGTTCATTGATATACAGGTACAAAATACATATAATAAAATATTGCAGGAAGAAAAACAGATGAGTTCCTAGAGAAACGGGATGATAGGATCCCTTGCAAGTAGAATATGGACAGTGGGTCTGGATACTTATGGGATTGGCTGTATATAGAGGCTGAAACGTTCTTCTTTATTCAGTTCATTGATATACAGGTACAAAATACATGTAATAATGTATTGCTGGAAGAAAAATAAATGAGTTCCTAGAGAAACGGGAAGATCCCTTTCAGGTAGATAATGGATAGTGTCGAACTGGCCTTTTTAAGTCTGACTACATACGACCTGCAACTCCTTGCAAAACTGATCTCCCTCGTATTCCTCGCTGCTCCACATATTCTCCAAATTCCATAGTACCGCAACAATTCAGCTCACAATTACTTCTTTCAGGTACCAAGGTACAGAAGCTTGCCTCCAAAAGCTCGCGTTAAATTTCGTCGAAGCCCAAACCTCGTCACACTCCTCTGAACCTGAGACTCCTCTGAAACCTGTTACGGCGTCGAAGGAAGATACCAATCCCTCCCATTTAACGTGCGCCAGGCGCGTTACGTCGTACTGTTTGTTCCTGGAAGCAAGGTAGAAGCGTGATTCACGTATACCCGGGACAGTCGTTTCGTTCCTGCTCGCCCCTCGGTGTCATTCGTCCTCGTCGAAAGCGGTGAGTTGCCGCTCGTTGCGGCCGTTCCCGCTAATACACCGTAATATTCCATAATACGCCGATGACTAAGCCAATTTCGCGGGCCGTGTTCCTTCGAGCGAGCCGTGCCCACGCGTCGTAAACCGCGCTGGCCGTTTCCAGCGGCGTCGCGTGTCGAGCGCCACGGGATCCACCGACGTCGGGGAATCTCCGAGATATACCGAATCGATCGACGTTTCGCGTAACGCGTCTAACGTTCCAGGAAGGAACGCGTCACGGCCAGCGGGAATAATGTTCGCGTTTGATTAACGGGACACCTCAATGGAAACGTAGAATAGGAATAGAGGCTTTGTCATAGAGGCATGCGGTCGATTGTTGCCAGTTGCTGGAAATTCGTCAATTCATCGCGAGCGGAACGTTTAGGAGATTCTAGAGGAAGAGATGAAACTAGGGCAGCTTCGGTGAATTCAGAATTGTTGTTTTTCGAGTTGTAGGTAAAGTTGGTGTAGGTATAATCGAGCTGTTGTATTTGAGAATGGAATAAGTCCACTTTTTAAAAGAAACGAGTTAACACTTTCGCTGTGGATGACGCACAAGTGTATCTCCAACTGAAAATATATGGTTGTTTTTATTATTTTTTAGTTTTCATTTTTTTTTGTTAGGCAATCATATTATATATAAAATAAGTTACTACGAATATATGTTTCTCAAAATATCATAATTGGAGCTCCCAGCGAACGGCTATTGATTTTCGTGCGCAGCGAAAGTGTTAACGGTAATTTTAGTAAGATATAGATACCCTCTCTTCATATTTGTAATAACTAATTTCTTTTTTTAAAGTAGACTTATTCCATTCTCAAATATAACAGCTCGTTATGTTAGATGTGATTAATGTGTATTTCGAATATATACAAGATTGCTTTGTAGTTCGAAGAACGATGCAATTTTGCACAAGGTAAGCAAAACTACAGAATAATCCAGAGGTATATGAATTCTGGTGCTCCTTCATTCATGAGTGGATGAAAATGACAATTATGAGATACATTGAGTGGAATCATTCGTCACTGGAACAAGTTTAGGTGATCTTACAGAAACTGATGGAACTAGGAAAGCTTCGTTCAGTGTTTTTGGAATTGTACTTTGTAGCATTTGTACAGCACCAGGTAACTGCGAGAATTTCGTCCTTATTCGTGAGTACGGTATCGTCCATCACTGTCCATGACTGATTTTAATCACTGGGATACTATGATAAAGCATTATGTCCGTCACTTATTTCTCTGTGAGTTTAGAACTCAATTCATTGAACCTAAAAGCTTGGTACGAGGGTCGAAATGGGTCGATCTCGTC
This sequence comes from Hylaeus volcanicus, assembly GCF_026283585.1. Taxonomy (NCBI): domain Eukaryota; kingdom Metazoa; phylum Arthropoda; class Insecta; order Hymenoptera; family Colletidae; genus Hylaeus; species Hylaeus volcanicus. The sequence goes on along the minus strand of NC_071978.1, from coordinate 22,372,911 downwards.
ACTCTTGATTGCCTTAGCGTCTAGCCGCGCCCTATTGGGACTTCGAGGTTCGCGTGGCCTTTGAGTTCGACTGGTTCCGAGAACAGAGCTTCCGCGACCTCCCTCCCACGGTGTCTGTTGTTTCCATCTCTTGTTTTCCAATTTCTCTCGTTGCACCTTCAATTTTTGTTTAATATAAAACTACCAGTATCAACTAAACGACACGACGTGTCAGTCACTTCCCAAGCGAACGTCGCTTGGTTCTCGTCACACGATCCAACATTCCTCGAGTCATGCTTCCAATAGGTATCGTTAGAGTTAGATTCCTCGTGACTACACACGTTGATCGCCGTGTCATCCACATACAAGTAACGGTGCTTTTCACCGAAGATAACAAAAAATGAATTCTGAAAGTCAAGCATCAAAGGAAATGAATTTTAACGAAGTTACAAAAATGATTACCACGATAAATATTTGATTACGTAGTTTCCAATAATCTGTGAATAAAATTTTATTTGTTCGCCAGTCAACGTGTTGACGATCACTTATTTTAGATAAAAAGGGTGGCTGGCGCAGATTCTCGTTTAGTCAAGGCGACAGAGCGAAAGAATTTCTCATCTCCGCAAAGGAATCCCGACAAACTCCGGATGAGCTCGTCCCGATGCCCCAGCCGGAAGGAAACGAACGCCAGCGGACCGGAGACGAAGCCAACCGGCTCTGCTAGCTTCGAGAATCATCGGAGACCTTCTCCCATCGACGTCGCCCTCGCCATCGACGATCGCCTCCTCGAGTGTCCTCGATCAGGCACGGAATGCCGGTGAATCGCTAAAAATGAAGAAGCCCCGCGTGGATGTTTCTCGCTCGTCCAACGAACTCCAATGGATCGCCTGGTCGCATGTTCCCAAGGTCGAACGATCCGTGAAAACCGCTAACGCGAGCTGGTACCGACAAAACGATCGGAAGAGCTGCTTAACGATCGTTCCACGATACAAACCACTTGGACCATGGCGCAGAAAAAGTCCCTGAGAACGGAACGCTTGCGTCATCGTTGCGGTCGACTGTCGACTGGTGCTGGAAATTCAATTTGCGGCGAATAAAAGGTTTAACCCTTTGCACTCGAGGTCTTTTTTACTGGTACATATCTGCCAGCAACTCTTAGCATTCCATTGCCATGAATTCTAAGCTATCTAGATTTGAGAATAAGGTCACCTTTACCTCAACAACAATCATTATATTGATACGTCGAGCTCCAAAGAACTTAAACCTAAAGAAACATTAGGTATTGTAGATTTGCTGCGTGAAACCTAATGGTGACTGATAGTCACCTCTCGAGTGCAAAGGGTTAAGTGACCCTGCAGGGAGGGATGACACTAGGGATGCTTTGGGTGTTTTTGGAATTGTACTTTTAACGCTTTATTTAGTCAACTTTCTCACGGTACTGTATTAATTAAACGCTTTGAAATCTATTGTGACTTTCGAGTCCACTTCTATGAAGTCCATTTTTAATTATTGGATGCCAGCACAAGCTTGTTAGAAATAGCTCTGTAAAATGATAGAAGACCAAGATGGACGCCTAGATTTTAAAAACTTTTGAGAGATTCAGTAAATAAAGGGTTAATGTATACCAGGTTGCTCTATACTTCGAAGAATGTATGATGCAACTTTGCAGTTTGCGAAGTAACCAAGACTACAAACGTGGTCCAAAATTTATTATAATTGTCGTACTGCTTTACCCACGAATGAGTAAAGAGGACAATTATAAGATACATCGAGTGGAATCGTTCGTCCCTCGGAGAACGTGTGATCGAGCACAGGATCCGAGATGGCGAGTGACTCTTTTCAACGTGGGCACGGTTTTTCCGACGCTTAATTGAAAAGGTTTTTCATAGCGAGTTACCTCAACCGCGACGAGGAAGTAGTTAACTTAAATGGCTTTGTGGGCTCCTCGCATACTCGAATTCGTACTCGAGCGTCTATTCAGGTGCTAATCGAAGTTTATTTTTCTAAACTGAAAGATACCTACATTTTCCAGTCCTTTCCACGCCGTTCCCATTTCTGATCTCACAACGCCATTTACACGTTTAACGAGTCACGGCACCGTTTGAGGGTTAATGACGGTTGCACAACGTTTCAGCAACTCTGTCTTCGCGTTAACGTGGCTTTCCGCGAAAAGCTGTTTCGTAATCTTATAATGTTGCAGGAGCTGATTGGTACTCTCTGGCTTTTGGAAACCCTCAAGAGCTATAGCTGTATGTTTAATTGAAGACTACAAAATCACGAAGAGAGTTACGTTTAAGTAAATGCATATACGAAGTAATAGAAAGTGAGAATTAAATGAATTTGAAGACGAACAGATGTGAGACGAGTAGATTAGGTGTTATGGTCGAGTTATACGACTTCGCACCCTTATAAATAAAACAAACTCGCTCGATTTTGGAATATGGGTTGAAGTCGAGCCCTACTTCGATGCCAATGGAAGCTTCGGTGCTTTCTAAAATGAAATTACGTTCAATTGCACGCGGTACACAACAGCCTACAAGTGGATTAAGCGATCCCAGACTTTCGTGCGGCGACGCACGCGCGGGGAATCGGCACAACGCTTCGAAACGGACCACGTAACCCCGTTTCGGGTTGAGTAACTTCGACGCAGCTGTTCCTTTATTACGATACGTCCCAGCGCGCGTCCCAGATCGGGAAAGGAACACCATGCCCTTCCCTCCGACCTTTGCAGATGCATCGCGATGCAGAACAGAACCAATAATTACCTTGCCGAGACATGGGCGCCGGTCGGGCCGCCCCGATAGCTCGATTACCTTCGTTAACGACTCGATCCTCGGGAATTGAACAGGCCTAATCGAGTGTACTCGGCGAAAAATATCTTCCTACGTCTTCGTTACGAACGATCTACGAAACACGCACGTAACCAGCCCGTTTTCTCCTCCTCGTTCTTCCTCGAGCTCGTTTTCTCTTAGTTTCACGTTTTCAAAACTGTTTTTCAGAAGATATTGTAATTAATAATAGGAAATCGCGATTAACACATGGGAATGAAGATATTTGATAACGTTTGAATTTGGACGGATCCTAATAAAAGATATCCTGAAACAAGGGAGCTTCGAAGAAACCTAGCCCTGAAGATCCAGACTGCAACGTTTGCGAAACGTTGACGACAAGCTGAAACCAGAAGCTGAAACCGGACGCTGCAACCTTCCAGAAGCTATGAATACTACAAGGTGTAATACTCACAAAAGCCTTAAATCTAGAAGTGATTAATAATAACAAAGATCAAATGAGGGCTGCAAAGGGGTGACAATTCACAAGGAATAATACCCGCGAAAATCTTAAATCTAAAAATAATTGAACATGGCAAAGATCAATCCAATATATCAAATTTGGTAGCGCTTTGCGAGTCAACCCTTCGAGGTCCAGATTTCCCGACTTCCCGATGAAATCTCAATATCTTTTAAATGAAATATAGACACCATCCGTGGTACGAACTTCTAGAATGACCTAATACTTGTCCGCCGAGGCGTCAAGGACTACGCAACGCTATTGCCCGTTACCTGTGCTAATCACGTGGGAAAGAAACCGCGAGGCGATGTTTGGCCGCTGCTCGGATGGGTCTTCTCGAAAGTCGACGCTCGTTTTCGATTACCCGCGGAAACCGCCGCATACCCGTGGTTACTAGAGCTTCCCGTGGCACCTTTCGTGCGCTACCGACACGACGCGTCGCTGCACCAAGGAATTCCTCTTCTTCCTCCACCTCCTTGTCGTCCTCATCTTCTAGCGAAGACTTACTCGCGTCACAAAACTCGTAGGATCGTAGAACGAAAACAGAGATAGGGCAGTCTTGCTCGAATAATTAACCCTTTGCACTCGAGGCCTTTTTTTCTGGTATCTACCAGCTACTCGAGAACATTTCACGAATCCTAAGTTTAGTTAACTTTACAGATGAGATCTCTAATTTAAGATTTGAGAATCAGGTTCAGTACATCTTTGTCGAGTCGCGCTCAACGAAGGACCGCAAAGGGCTGACAATTTACAAGGAATAATCTCCGCGAAAGTCTTAAATCTAAAAGTGATTAATAATAACAAAGATCAAATGCATCAAATTCGGTAGCGCTTTGTGAGTCAACCCTTCGAGATCCAGATTTCTAGAGTTCGGTACATTTTTGTCGAACCACGCTCGATTGAAGACCGCAAAGGGCTGACAATTCACAAGGAATAATCCCCGCGAAAGTCTTAAATCTAAAAGTGATTAATAATATAAAAAAATATACATAGCAATAACAAAGATCAAATGCGTCAAATTTGGTAGCGTTTTGTGAGTCAACCCTTCGAGATTCAGACTTCCTGAGCTCGGTACATTTTTGTCGAGCCACGGTCAACTGAAGACCGCAAAGGGCTGACAATTCAAAAGGAATGGCTCAACGACAATCATTTTATTGGCACTTCGAGTTCCAAAGAAATTAAACCTAAAGAAAAGCTAGTGGTGACTGAGAGTCACCTCTCGAGTGCAAAGGATTAATAATCGGTATGCCACTTCAGCAGTCAATCTGTCGTTATAACAGATGATCGTAAATGATTGCAACCGCGTACAAACAGAGTGTAACGAATAGGTAATTGAATATCGCAAACAAAGCGTGCGTGACACTGATTAATAGTTTCGTGCTTCATTTGTTTATACGCAAAATAGAAAGTCATCGCGGTGACGCACGTGTGACGTTCGTTTCCCACGAGAAACAACGCGTCACGTTTGTGACGCCACGAAAACGAAAGCGGGCCCGCAAATTCTCCACGCACCGGTTAATATGCCTCCTTTTATTGAAACCACAAGCTCTACCGCCAATTATTTACAGAGATTATTTGTATTCGGTTACATTGCGCGACGCAAGGTTAAGCAAAATTTAGTCGACTCTGTCCACATTCCCTTTAACACATTCGCTCACATTCGATGCTACCGACGCGCTTGTTACGCTCGCACTGTTGTTTCAGTAGTGCTACTGACGCAACTGGTGCGTTTCGACGAAAAATTGGTTAACAATATTAGTATCAGGACTAATAATACTAGTGAAAATAAATTTAAAGTCAAGATAAAAAGATGTATGCCCCGGAGCTGGGTAATCCCCTTTCAGCGAATATCTTAGCTCTGACCTTTCTTCCTCCCATTCTTCGCGTACTTTTCGAGTAATACCTAACCGATCGTCACTGTTACAGGTCGAAGTACGCTATTTAGGATTCGTGATACCCGCTCGATTGACCAAGAAGTGCAAACCGAACCGAACTGTTCAGTTACAGCCGCACATGTGGATGATCGTTCGACTCGAGAAGAGGTAAGCGCGCAGGAGAGGTCTCTGCTGAAAGCAACCGGAAACGAGGAGACGGCCGGACACGAACGCGTCGAACGTTGGATAGCGCGAACAAACATATGCGAAACGAAACGATCGCGGATTAATAAACAAAGGAAGGAGAGTTTCTGTTATCCGCGCGACAGCTCGATCGACTTATTGGATACATCTCTGCTCTCTCAAACCGCAGAGCAACGGATCCCGTTCGCTTCGAAACTTCCACGCGGCTGAATCTCACGAAGCGTGACCAGGACGTTTATCGAACTATGTTAAATAGCTGACCAGGGACTCTTGGAGATCAACAGGGGCCCTAATTGGATACGTAGCTTCTGCAGGCTGTCGGTATATTAAGAAAATTATTTTTGTGGGTGATAAGATTATCTAGATCGTCGATTCTAGATCACTGGTTTTTAAAAGAAGGAATAATTTATGCTGTCCAGTGGAGTTATTTTTAATTATTCATGTAGGAGTGTGATGATCGAGGACGGAGCTCTGTCAGGAACGGCCGAGTGTAGGAGTGTGATATATAATATGAGGGTAAGCGTGTGAGTGTATCTGTGAATGCAATGGTTGCATGGGAACGCGGTGTGATTTGTTATTTATAATAATTCGGAGTTCAGTTCGGTCGAGACAGTTGTAAAAGTCAGGCAATAAATAATTCGTTGTCAAACTGTAATACGTTTTAAAATCATTAGATTCCTACATTCATTTCAATTTCAAGACCCCTCTGGGGGTGAGTTTCCATGGTTCATACTACATACGTTTATACGGATATAAAATACCAAATCGTGTCGTGTACATGCGGGCCTTGGTCTAACATAAAAATCGGCGTGCCATGAAGGGTGTCCTGTGAAATATTTAACCAACTATCTTGTTAGCCAATTACATGGAACCTGCTGAACACGTGTGTTAGGTTCCTCGAATACTTCCCAGGACACCCTGTACGTGATACATGATAGCAAACTTGTTAAAACAGTGGTGCACAATATTTCTCGCTAGAAAAGAACAAGTATATATGTCATAGTAACCTTTAGTGCAAAGAAAATAATTCTAGCAGCCTTTTTGATAGCGAACAAAATAAAACAGCGAATTTTTAACCCAAAAAGTGTTATTTCATAATCGAGTGTAACTATGATATATGTCATAGTAACCTTTAGTGCAAAGAAAATAATTCTAGCAGCCTTTTTGATAACGAACAAAATAAGAAAGCGTATTTTTAATCCCAAAAGTGTTATTTCATAGCTGAGTATAACAACATAGACCATATCTCTATAGAAAACTCCCATTACTATATTTAAACGATCAATATTTTGATATTTGTGAACGATCAAAACATAAAATCATCCAACAAATTCATATTTTTGAAATTACCCTCAGCTTGAACCCACGAACCATACTTCGTGCACCGCTGTATTAAAAAATCGTGGAAGAACGCGAAATCGGTCCCTCGGTCAGCGCAGAGGCGGCCGGAAAGCGGTGTTCGCGTGTGGCCAGACTATCGATCGACAGGTGAGTGAAATTCTCGAGCGAGGCATCGTTCTTCCCCGTTACTCATCAAAGCTGGAATTTTCGTCGGTTCATGCTCGCCTGTCCGTCACTCAGACACGATTCGATCGTGCAAAATAGACGAGCAAGCGAACGTGGCGCGTTTCAGACTGTAGAGCAATCTTCCGACGATTGAGAGCCACGTCGAGCGATAAATACGATATGTCCTGCGATCCGTCTCGTTTCCGCTTCCACCGCTGTCGTTGATCGGTGATCGATTGGTTCTCGTTACTGGATGATCAGGAATGGGGCTTCACCACTCCAACTCGCCTGGGATATACTTGTCTATCAGCTTCTCGTAGTAGGGCCAGAGTTTCTCGATGTCGGGGACACCGCCGCTTTTCGTGTACAGATCGTATTTACTGGAAAATAAATTAGCTCGTTTAATTGCGTGGTACGGATCAATTTTACTGACTGGATCTGTGCTTGTTCATCACTGACACGACTGGTCAAATGACGGTTTTCAAACAGCTCCCATATGCGATATATGAGTTTTTAACAATTGTTTCGTGCGTTATTCAATTTAATTTTGATTAAGACCAGTAATTTGATCGATCGCGGTAGAAATAGGTCCAAATGAAACGTGAGAAGGTTTAGCGTTAACCCTTTGCACTCGAGGCCTTTTTTTCTGGTATCTACCAGCAACTCGAGATGCCTTCTTAGCATTCTATCGCCACGACAATCATCGACAATCATTTTATTGACACTTCGAGTTCCAAAGAAATAAAACCTAAAGTAACATTGATGGTAGATTTGCTGCGTCAAACCTAGTGGTGACTGAGAGTCTGCACCTCTCGAGTGCAAAGGGTTAATTATTGAACAAAATTTCGTTGCACGTCTCATGAAATTCATAGCCCGAATCAACTTATGTCTTACAGGTTTTATTAAGCAAGTAATAGATCTGGAAGTTGATAGTCCGGTGTACTTACACAAAAATACACAAATTACGAAATGACCTGTACTCACTTGAACTCGTTGATCCACTTCAGCATCTCCATGTCTTCGTCGGTGCAGAAGTGCATGTAATCGCCACCTGCGTGCCAGGGATAGAACGAGTGATAACGTATCATGGCCAGACCCTCTTTGGGCAGTTTGGTCTTGTTGTGCGCCAACACGCGGTACAGATACTCGTCGTGTCCCCAGGACATCGTCAGGTTCTTCAGGCCGCATTTCGGCTTGTACATGCCATACTTCGTGCTGAAACAAAACAGTCAAAGGTTCATTCCCAAAGAAAGGGAAGAATTAATATTCAGTTAAGGGGCCTTCAAAATAGAACTTGAAGGCATCTCTTCGCTAGAGTAATCTCTGAAGAGAATGAAGGGTATTATCTTGGCGAATATGTTGTCCTAAAATGGACAAGTTAGACACCATTAGAAAGGTCTCGCGAGTAGGATTATTTGAGTATATCGCCGACTAAACAAACCAGTATTTAATTTGTTTTAATTATTCAAAGGTTCATTCTCAAAGACGACGCAAGAGGAAGAATTAATATCCAATTAAGGGCCCTTCAAAATAAAACTTGAACCCATCTCTTCACTAGTGTAATCCCTGAAGAGAATGAATTGCCAACCAAACAAACCAGTGTTTAATTTCTTTTAATTTCAGATCCAATAAATGCAAAAATATCTACTCGAGTCCAACTGCTACATGCTTATCAGTCCTTACTTGTATCGCGGGTCGTTTCCGTCAGGGTTGTTTTCGAAGCTGGTCTCCCTATAAACGATCGAGTCAGCCCAAGCGCAACCAACCGGAAACGTGTCGCCCACCACCGCCCATTGCGGCTCTTCGTAGAACGCCATTACCTGAAAACAACAACGAAAAGGCGACAGGTTCGTCAGCTTCGCGCCGATCGTCTTCTCAGTACCAAAGAAAATAAACTAGGGTTTACCTTGCCCAAGTCGTGGATCAAGCCAGTCAAGTGGAACCAGTCCAAGTCAGGATGGTCCTTCCTGATGGACTCCGCTGTCTGGAAAGCGTGCACGATGTTTGGCAAATTGGTGTCCGGATCGCTCTCATCCACCAGGTCGTTCAGCTTGATCAGAGCATCCTTCACGCTCATCTTGAACTTGTTGAACTGCAGCCATTCCTTCATGCGAGCTGGAACGCCGATAATAACAGTTCCGTCTCGATTACAATCTCTAAGTAATCTATTTATATAAGAATGAAGCCCTGATCGATTACAATCAACGTCCAGGCTAAACCCTTGAACTTAGAAAGCTGAAATTTTGCACAGAGGTATCCTTTATGATGCATACAAGGAATAGGAAAGGATATTTCGAAATTTAAGACCTAAGGGAGTAAAAAGGGGGTTGCAACGTTTGTATAAGGAATATTTTATTGGTAGTCGGATTTGCTTGAAACTTGGTCTTAACGCTTTTTGATACAATTAATCAAACATATATTTCGGTATTTTAAACAATTCAACCCCTGATGGGGTGAAAAGGGGCTGAAAATTTTGCATCAACGTCCAAGCTAAGCCATTGAACCTAGAAAGCTGAAATTTTGCACAAAGGTATCCTACTTTATGATGTATACAAGGAATAAGAAAGGCTATCTACACGATCCCTACATCGTTGAAGATATCTCTAAACAATGTACGGAAGAATTATTGAGCATAAGAAGTTCCACAAGAAAGTCCTCGACAGAATATATTTATCTTTAAAATTTGTAGTACCAAATCAACGTACCTAATCAAATTATCAAACAATTTTTTAAAGTAATCACTTAATCCGTATCAAAATAAATTGTTTATTCAGCTGAAGCATCTAATACGGATACAGCATGTTCTTTACAGTATCCAATTTGCACTCATAGTTTAGGAGATATCGTCGTATTATTGAATACGCACTTATTACGCCAGTCATGGATACGTACGTACGAATAATATTCGATTAATCTTTACAAAAAATATTCTTAAACTACTCGATAGCGTCTACAAGTGCTTCTAATGAACTTTACTTTAATTAAATAAAAAGAGATTCAAATTTCCCGCGGGAATTGGTGTCGCCATCTAGCGGCGAATGGCCCGAACTAATTTTCGGAGTATGGTCAGCGCCTCTATCGGGAAAACGCTCAAGTTTGTCGTAAAATAGTTCCCCTGTCGCTCATAGATGGCGCCACAGAGTCTAATACCGAC
>NC_071978.1:22256035-22362506 GCF_026283585.1 Hylaeus volcanicus | reverse complement strand
GTCGGTATTAGACTCTGTGGCGCCATCTATGAGCGACAGGGGAACTATTTTACGACAAACTTGAGCATTTTCCCGATAGAGGCGCTGACCAAACTCCTAAAATTACTTCCGGCCATTCACCGCTAGATGGCTATTCATTTGAGCGAAAGTACCGGGAAACCACAAGAGAGTTTAAAAGTTTAAAAAAGAAGGCTATTCTTATTATAAATTTCTTAGGCTTGCATACAGCAAATTAGCAAAGGTAGGCGTCGGAGGACCTCTCCAGGAAGTACTACAGATTTTTAGAAGTCGTTGAAGCGACTACAGTTTGAAGAGCTGTTTGGATTTTGAAATAGTTTGCTGTGGTTGCTTGAGTTTTGAAAAAGCTTTTTAAGGATACTTTCTTTGGAGATTTTTTACAAATAATAATGTTAGACGTAGATTATTGAAGTTTGACGCAAGTATACATTGATATTGTAAGGAAGAAGAAGTCAGTTTTGATTGGTAACTATTCTATATATTAAAGAAGTTATTATTTATTTGTGGTAGTCAAAGGCTTGTCTTTGGATGGCTGTTACGATTGGAGTTGTAAAATTGTAATCGATACAAGTGTAGCTATTGTCCATATACAAACAGAAAGATCCATTTATCCATTTCTTTCTTGTTGTATTACTCACATCTGACGAACTCCACGGTTTGATTGGTGTGCATATGATGATACGTTTTCCGAACACGGGCCTTTATGGGGTCCGTGTGGTCCTCCGAGAAATTCCTGAACTGACTCTGCAGTTTCCCATCGTAGACTGCCTCTGGACGCAACTTCTCCGATGGGTCCAGAATGGACTGCCTCTGCGACTGCGGCTGTCATCAAACGAATCTCTCGTCATTACAGTGAATCCTTTCAGAGATTCTCTGAATTATAATAATTGTCGAAATTCTCCTATCGAAACATCACAGAGTTATGGATATTAGATTCATTGTACGATCCACTTCCACCGTGACGTATACAAAAACTCTCGTTGCGTATCACTTATTCAATTTAACCATATCGACCATTGTTTATTTGAAATTTCCAATACCCTTGTTGTGTCACAATTTCCAAGTCACTTTGAAAGAATTCACTGTACTTCAATTTCCCTCTAAGTAATCATCTTGATCCCACTTCTGAGGAACACTGTCGAAAGGTAGTACCTTTGCCTCTGTAAATCTTCATCGTTTATCTTTGGGAAACAAAGGTTTCGTTCGTAACGACTTGTTACTTCTGATGGCATCGTTCGTTCCACTTTCGATTGTCTTTTCACCGATAGGACATCGCGGAGACATTTGGTCTCGCGATCTCCATAGATCTCTTCGTTACGTCGATGAAGTATCGCTTACAGTGATCTACGTGTTGAATTGTTCAAACAGAGGAAATAAAGGATCTTAAGGATCTACTCAGGATCTACTTTGCTTAGGGATCCACTCAGAGATGGAAAGCAATGTTTTAAAATCTTGTGGTTATTCGTTTATAAAATATGACAAATACGTCTCTTTACTTGCAGCAACTTTTTTAAATTTTCAATTTAGAAACGAGAAAGTTATAGGTGTGGAATCTTTGAAGAATTTGAAACATTGCTGTTTCTTTCCATATGGTGCGTCAATTTTACAGTGATTTCGCAGCAGGTTGCAATTCTACTAAAATTGTTGTCGATACATGTATTAGATTTTTATTTCTATAAAGACTATATCAATGTCCAGTTTAAAAGAAAATACACTCTAAATGGAAAAAGGTTCTTAGGCACTGAGGAAACATTCTGTACTGCACATTGAGACCTATCGTTCTATTTATAACAAATCCACCTGTACATATCTTACATACTTAAATAATAATTCATCCTGCGATAATTGAAATCTCTTATTTTGAGAAATTGTTGTTCTCCCTCGAGCATGATTGATACACGATGAAACGTATTTAGTAATTCTGTCGTTCATCGATCACTTCGCACGTATTTTTCTCTTAGTATCAGCAACCTGCATCACTCGATAAATAATTGCACTCTCCACTGTAATTTATTATCATCTCAGGGTGCCCATCGATGAAGTAGATAAATAAATAATTGAAAAGAGAAGAGAATGAATAGCTTCAAGATTAACTCCCTTTTTTGCGCAGCAAACATGATCGAGAGAAGATCGAGGGAAGAGGATAAATGAAAATGAAGAAAAAAAAAGAACGATCCAGCGGTGGCGATCGTTTGATCGAGAACGAACGACTGAGGAAACGTGCCCCAACGAACGGTGTCGTTGATCTATCGACGCGTTCGTCGGCGATACTTACGATCGTCTTGGCCGACATCTGTGTCTACACGGGTATATTGCGGCTGGTATTGGGAATGCAACACTGACTGACTGAGTCCCAAGAGATCGAGTTAACTTATAAATCTGAGTCAATTCACCCTTGGCCTCTGGTTGATCGAAGTGTGGTCACGTGTGTGTATGTAAGATGCACGCTATCTCAAACCAACACAAACGCGAGCGGTTTCTAAACAGTCGAACGTATACGATTAAAAAAATATTGTGGAATAAACGATTCCACTACCAAAGCGTTACTCCACCGTCGCGTAAAATAATCGGATGATCTATGGGTACTTGGTTTCCGTCAACGAGACCTCCTCCCGCGCAAACAATGGACGCACAGTCCAGCTGGCTCGTTACGAGCTCGGAAACACATTTTTTATTAGCGTAAGGGTGCTCGATACTTTTCTAGATAATTACATAATTAATATAAATTCCAAATCTATTCGTGGAAGTAGATACGATCCAATCCCTCCGGTGTTCACCGTGTGGCGAGCGATTTTAACGTCTACAAGAAGAAGACATCCTGCCAGTTTCTATTTCGACGAACGGATCTGGAACTTTAATTGTTTATTTTGAATTAAATTTTCCCAACTCTGTTCATTGCATAAATTTTCCGTTGAATGATGATCTCTTTTGGACGGAAATGAAATCACATTTCGCAATTATCGAGGCACAACGATATTACGAACGCCATTATGCAAGCAACAACGGAGGTAATCGTGCGAAAAAAAAAAAGACGCGTCGAGATAACGGCTGTACAGTCGCGCATCGATGAATGGCACTTTTCATTCGACGAAAAAAAATGCTTGGATTGTCCTAAGAGCGATATGGACAAAATTGTCGCCGTGTTAGGATTTTTTGTTCTTTCGACTCGTGAAAGGCTGTCCTATTCCGTGGGCGATTAAGTCTTCGGGGAAGCGTGGTCCATTCGACGCGCAACAAGGGGGATAAAAATTCCATTCGGCCGTGAATCGATAATACTTTAAAGCCTCATTAATCCCGATACGCATCTGTTCCCGAGAATCGTGTTCAGATCTTGAATGGTTATCGATGTAAAAATTCGGATAATTCGAGATTATGGATGTGAGTCAAACACGTGCGAGTGTTCGCTTTTTTCTTGGAGCTAAAAATTGCTAACGTTGCGTTATTGTTAGAACATTTCTTAAATTTATGTTTTTAGAGTAGTTAGCGTTATATTAGGTTGTCCTAAAAGTTCCTTTCGTGAGTTGCATTCAATTATTTTCTGTGGCAGTGTTTATATAAATAGACAATCTAAGTTTTTTAGACATTGACGCTGTAACAGTAATGGTGCGAAATGAATTGTACACAGTTTTGTAATGTAACATAAAACATAAAATATTGTGTATGTATTAATTATTAATAAAACGAAAGAAACATTTGGGACAACCTAATACTTACGTATCTATTAGAAGGTAATCTATTAGAAGGAATAATGTTAGAAAAGTATATATATTTTCAGGAAAGGTAAAACCTGAGGTTATCGAACTAAAAGTTGTTATTGTTTAAAATACGTCTCAATTATCTGACGGTTTCACAAGTCAATATTTCTCTCCCCAAGGCAAAAAGAATTATTAACAGCCTCTTTAAAACAATTTAAATAGCTTGACAGTCCTGATGCATACATTATCCACTAATACGGAATAATAAATTAATAATAAATAAGAAAAAGCAGACGTTAAATGCCTTTCCTCGCAAACTATTCGTCACGTAAAAATGTTGAAACAGGTGTTCGGCCGCGCGTACCTCGCGCGAGGCGCACGCGACTTCTGCGTAGTTGAAACCGCGCGTTCATGATACATTAAACTCAATTAGGCGACAATTGATTTCGCGCGAAACAGAAATAAACTCCTGGGGCAGTCTATATTCTATCGATGTTAAGTGCATAAAATGTCGATGCTATTTCCATGCCGCGAATGCAACATGGAAAGAGCTATTACTTATTCAATCGACGGGGCAGTTAGAGGGACGTGAACGGGTGTATGCGGGAGCAAAGGAAAGACGAAGACGTATGGAAAAAACTCTCCACTGAATATATCGCGGTCGATGTATTCGATGTATCCGCAAACGATTGATGCGTACTCACACGATGAATTTATCAATGCTGCGTACGCGAGCGCGTGGAATACTTTGATTTGATAACCTTTAATATTCGCGCTGCGATCGATGCTTTCGTTAGATAGGCCAGGTCGTATTATAAGATACGCTTCATCGGCGATTGACAAGTTTCCTAAGCAACATAATGTTTGTTATCTTTACTTTAATTAATTGCAAGTTAAGCTGTTTGCGTTAAATTGAGATACCCCTTAATTTAGGTAATTTAAACGTAAGATACCCTTCGTTGCAATTTTTGACCTCGCGAGAGAAATCTCAGTGTCATCGATGATATTCTCCCATGAACTCTTCTTTCGTAATCAATTACGTCAATCGGTAAACGATCCAAATATTTTCGTCTTCGTCGCGAAGAGCATTTTGTTCTTATTTATTTACGTTTTTTTCAAGCGAATGGTTATTTAAAGCCTATCTACGTGAAATGTACTCTCTTATTCTAATTCGAATCGGTAATTTTTGGGTGGGAGCGATATATGTGAGAGTAATCGTACTACATTTTATTATTCAATGATGTTTTTTTTTTCCGTGGACAAAAGTTGTATTAAAATCATCGTTGATGCGATAATAGTCGGACACGCACGCTAATACATATATTGCGTATATGTATGTGTATATGTATGTATGCATGTGTTATATACTTACGTATGTGCATGTATATACATTTTTACACGTGTAAAGTCAACCGAAGTACAAATTCATGGCGAGCTCGAGTCCGAATAGGACGAGTTGCTTCCCTTTCGTCGCGCACTGTGCTGGTGTCTCCTGGACGGTGTTCGCGATCGTGATCTATGCTTGGAGGAGGTCTTCTTGCTCTTCTTGGATCTGTGCGACCGAGAACTGCTTGGACTATCGTGACTGCTACGATTTAATAAAAGGCAGAAAGAAAAATATTAGTAATCAAGTACTCCGAACTTCGAACTCAATTTTGGAAACCACTACCTCAAGAGTTAGGAATTAAACTTTCTATTCGGTCCCTAGTCAGATCCTTGGTTACACTCTGTATACATAAACTATCTATTATATCGATCACCAGACGTGTCGATAAAAAAAGGAAGACGAATACCTTCTGTGAGAACTTTTCTTCTTTTTGTGCCTCTTGTGATACTTTTGTCTATCCGCGTGACCTCGACTCCCGTTGGGACTCCTCGATCTTGGCCTGGACCTCTTGCCAGTCAAGTCAGCGCTCTTCAATCTATCCATCAACGAGTTACCACCGGTCCTCGAATCGGACGATTTCACGTCGTCAAACGACGGCGAGGGCGACGGTGACGGGACAGAATGTACCTCGTCGGAGTCGTCTTTTCGCGTACCCTGGCTAGTCGTTCCGCTAGCTCTCGACAGGACGGAAGTCTGTATCTGACTCAAAAACGCTGCTGCTTTCTTCTTCCTCTCCAACTGTAATTGTCTCTCCCTAGACGTAGCTGCTAGCTTGTCTCTTGCTGCCGCGACCAATTTATCCTTGATTCTGTCCTCTGCCTGCTTGTGCCTGATCTCTTTCTGACAATCCTCCAGGATCTCATCGGTAAGATCCACCAACTCCTTCTCCTCGTTCTTCGACTTCTTCTCCGGCTTCCACGCGTCTTTATCCATCCCTAGGACGCCTAAAGAGTTCTGCTCGCTACCTTGAGGAGAGCTGGGTTTAGAATTTGAATCCTTGTTCTCATTTTCCATTTCGTCATCGCTCTCCTCCAAAGGCAAAGCATTCCGTTTCTCGATCCCGGTCTCCCCGTCCTTGGGCTTCTTAATAGAGAACGACACGGTGGTGATCTGCTTGGTTCCCGTCGCGGTCTGCTTCGTCCTCGTGTCGCATTTCTTTTTCGCCTGTATCATCTTCACCCTCTTCTGCACTTCCTCCATTCGCTGCTGTTTCTTCTGTAGCTCCTCTAACTTCTTCTGCTTCTCCTCCAGCGGCTCCTGTTTCTGCAGCAACTCCTCTTCCGTTAATACTTTAGGGTTGATAGCGCCCTCGTAGATCGTCAACTTGTGCGCGTAGTACCCGTGATATTGATGCGACAGCTCAAGGAAATTGAACCTTGGATCGCCTTTGTTCTTCACGATCGCTTCGAAGTCTCTACCGTTCTTCGCCACGTAACTAGCCATTTTGTCGATGACTATTTGAACGTCCGCCGGTGGCACGATGAACGAAGGTCTGCTCAATTGCTTTTGAGGTGTGGATCCATAAGGGACCAAGGACACGGGTGAGTCGATGGTTAGTGGATGCCCCGCAGCCGGGTCGATCGCAGATGGTGGTACGGTTACGGCTGGGAGATGACCTGGCGACTGTATTTGTCCGTTCGGTCCGTATGCCACCGGACCATGGGAGTACTGAACAGGTGCTGGGTAAGGATTGTAGCCCTATTGAACCATGAAAGACATAAAAGGGTGTTTACATTTCAATTAGCCTCCATTCGATCGCTTTGTCATTGAACACTGGCCATTGCAATATGATATCAACATTATATTGCCCTTGACTTACCTGCCCTGGCACGGGATGATAGTATCCTAAGGTGGGAACCGCTGACTGAACAGGAGTCTCAGGAACCTGCGACATCTTTGACGGTGGCGGCCTTCCAGTGATTTTATTCACGAGCATCGAATAAGCACAATCCGCGGACGGTTTATACTGTATACTCGGAATACTGGGAGCCTATAAACATAAATAGAAATTATTGAGATCAATTATAATAGATATAATATTATAATTTGATCCCTTTGAGACGTACCGCTTCAATCTTGGTGAAAGACGGCGCCAGACTCGGATGGAGATACGGCTCGTCATCCTGATCCGACGATCCTTCTTCAGGTTCTATCATTAAAAAGAATGACAAATAGAATGTGCACGCTCATGTTCGCTAATACTTCCTACGTGTCACACAGAGATCGGTGTACATTAACAAATATGCGTAGAAGTACTTACGGCAAGAAAAACTAAGTAGAATTCAAAGTAGATGTGGGTAATCAAATCCTGCTTTAAGTTGCTTCAATCATTTCAACTCGATAATATAAAAATCAACATTACCACAAGATGGTCGTCTTAAATAAAACAATATGCGTACCGGATTCTTCTTTTTCGGGCTGCTTTTCGGGATTGTACTTTCCGGTCTTGATCGCATCTAGTATGTATCTGTAATACTGGTGTAGCCGTCCGTCTATCGACAAAAACGAAAACTGTGGATTGTTTGCCTGCTTCGCTTTAATCAAGATTTCCATTTGACCTCCTTGGCGACTTATGAACAACGCCGTTTTCGTTATGATGGCGTTCAGTTTCTGCGTTTCCGGCTGTTGAAGAAACACCCAGCGTAAGTTTTATGGATTCGTGGTTTCGTCGATCGCGAGAACTTTGTACTTTCAACGAACCAGTGAAATACCCTCTGGAATTTCCAGCTCAGGAGGTGGAACGAAAGCCTGATCCTCTTCCTGAGAACCTTCCGATTGCTTTGGACTTTGCGAATCTTCGCATGTGATTTTCTGACCGTTCCCTTCCTCGTTGTAATTATAGGCTACCTGACCATACGAGTTCTCTGAATCCAGGGCTTGATGCAGTCTTTTCATTTCTTCTTCTGTAATCATTTCGCGTCATGTTAACACTTTCTTAACGTTTTCCCTCAATGTTTTTACTCAGATCGGTGTTTTACGCGTCAAGATCACCCTACCTTGGTATACAGCGTCTTCCATGTCGTTGTTGTAAAGAGATCGATACCGTTCTTCGTCGCATAGCTGTTCCACTTTGAGTTCATCCTCTGTAAGGATCGTTCGTTGGTCGAAACCACCTGTTGGTGGTTCGTATATCCTTAAGTCCCCCAGCGCTCCGCGTCCATCGTACCTATACACATACAATGACCGAATTAAGGTAAGAAAGTGGCGTGTTTTTTGAGAGTTTGTTTGGATGATCTCGGCATCTGAAAGTTATGCCGCGAAGCAAACCCCATGTCAAAGTCATTCAGCTGAAATAGAATAGTTATACAAAACTCAATGACATTCTATTACATTTGTCTTGTTTACTATCGCATTATGCATTTTCATTGTACAAATCCATGACTACAAACTATACAGGAAGATATACACAAGGTATCGTAGACTAGATGCTAGTAACAACTTGATGCTTTAGAATATGCAAACAAAATTCAGGATATCCTTGACAATGTTTACTCAATTGTGAGCAATTAATATTTCTTCCCAAGTAATAGATTTCAAATGATCCAATATATGATACACCATAACTGCATATTTTATGTAATAAAGCTATCCGTACCATGTATAACATTAATCGCGTTGGGTGTTTATGCCAGGTAAAGCCGAATCTAGAACGCTAATACATACCATGCTGAGCGATTGTAGTACATACAACCGTCAGCTGCCGTTTGTCTCTCTACGCTGTGTCTCACCTTGCTGCTGCACCGACGGTCAGCCATAAGCACCAGCATCGCGAGAGCACGCTGCTCTGCGGTCGTGTAGAGCGCGTATACCGCGCTTCCACACCACCTGTTCGCAGCCAAGACACCTGCAGAAACCTTAAACAGTCTCCAGATTGCTTATCCGTACGTTAACCACTCGTGGTTGCGTTTTTTGAACAGCTGCACATTGCTTAGTTCTGTCTGACATCGTTCTTCTAAAGGTTACACGTACGGTGCGTTTATGCAATAATTAAATATCCTAGATGATAAATTTTGTCTAGGTTAGGGAAACGGACCTGTCTATTTTCAACGTGCTATCGCCCATCCATGGTATCAAATGCTTTCCTTGATCAATCATTTTCGCCTTGTCATCATCTCGAAATAATTTGCAGCTATATCCAAACACCAACAGCTCCTGTGGCTCCTCTTCTCCATTCTTTTTACGTAGAATCCCGGAATCTACCATCCAACGCTGACTTTTCGATGCCGCCATTTTCCAACTACTGAACCTATGGAAGGAATAACCGAGTAACGTTCAACTACTTCAACCTTGTATACACACGTGTTCATTAATTCTTGCCATTTGAGGGGAATACGATCTGAAACATAACTGAACCTCTTCCCCTCCTCGATAAGCTTCTAATACATAAAACACTAGACAGGGTTATTTAAACCTTTCATAATCACTATATCGTTTTCGACATATTCTGTTATTTCGATACGTCCCAGCTTGAGGAGGAATTCTAGCCATATGAACAATGTTTTGGATACTTTATTTAAATAACATAGATTAAAACGTAGTAAAATAATTTATTGCCTAAAGGCACAAAAAATGTTGGTACGTCACTGCCTCTATACTTGTCCAGTCTGCCACCAGAGGACTACAAACGACTATAAACAGCAACTGATTCTCGCAAGTTCTCTGCATAAAATTTCTCGAAAAAATGGAATTTTACTACTTCACATTGCTTCACATTCGAAGCAGAATCAACCGTCAAAAGTAAACCCTATCGATGGCGTATATTTAGCAGAATTTCAAAGTAAATTTCCTTTTACCTTTCCGTTCGCAAACTTTATTTTAGTCGCTACAAATATCCTCCATAGTAACATCCTTGATTACAGAACATATATATACGTAACTTGCAAAGCATTTGTGGCCTGTTTTAGAATCGACTGCAATCGACGAGAGTCCCGATTGATCGATATGGTTTTGATTCGTGCGCGTGTATGCGTGCGATATAACGAACACTAGGATGACAGCGCGTATACCGACGCACTTAACGAGAGGTATCCGTTTTGCGGTGAATGAAAGGATGGAAAAGTAGCGTTCGAAAGTTACGGAAGATATCAGGTAACATGCCCGCGTATTTGCACGCGATGTGGATTCACTGGTGGACTATGTTCGTTCGTTAAGTTACGTTATCGCCTGTTACATGGAGAGGTAAGTGCGTCAGGTGTATGGCGGTCTATGGGTGCAACAAAGACGGGACGCGTGGGAAGATCAGAGGCAGCAAGAGGAAGCACGTACCGAGAAAACGGGTGCAGGGAAACACGAACTGAAAAGTATCTTCGAAAGTGAACGTGATCGAAAGCTCGTCAGAATGGACGAGTGCATGTTGAACGATTTATTGGAATGCTCGGTATGCCTCGAACGGTTGGATACATCGAGCAAAGTGCTACCTTGTCAGCATACCTTCTGCAAGAAATGCTTAGAGGAGATTGTCAGTACCCATCGAGAATTACGATGTCCCGAATGCCGTGTTTTGGTCGACGCTAAAGTGGATGATCTACCACCTAATGTATTGTTGATGCGTATTTTGGAAGGAATGCGCAATGCTGCTCCCAAACAAACGGCGAAATTTGTGACTAAAAGCAACTCAGGACCACAGAGACTGTTCGGTGGGCATCAGGTTACTTCAGCTCCTATCGTAACTACTAGTCTTACGGCTACCACATTCGCGAATGAACCGGTGAGACATGCTAATGCTGCAGCCAAGCAAGTTCAAGTACACAACCAGGCGTATGGTAGAGCAATCTATGACTACATGTCAAAAGTTCCGGGGTAATAATATATAATTTCTTGTCATTTTAATTATTTTCATATAATTGAAAAGCTTACCAGACATTTTATATTTCAGAGATTTGTCTTTTAAGAAGGGTGACATTGTCATTCTTCGGAAAAAGATTGATAACAATTGGTACTTTGGAGAGAGTGCCAACAATTATGGAGTTTTTCCATTGTCTTATGTTCAGGTACTGTTTCGAATATTTTACCAAATATTGCTTTTGTATTTACTTTAATTAATTATGTGTTGTAGGTAATGACACCATTGACGCCACATGTTCCTCAATGCAAAGCTCTCTATGATTTTAGGATGACAAATGATGATGAGGATGGCTGCCTTACATTTAATAAGGTAACCTGATTGTAAATTTATCTGATTCTATATAACATTTTGTCCTTAGAATGCGAGGAAAATAAATACTTTTTTATAGGGTGAAGTAATTAGTGTTATCAGAAGAGTGGATGAAAATTGGGCAGAAGGAAAACTTTTGGATAGAATTGGCATCTTCCCATTGGCTTTTGTGGAGCTGAATAGCGTGGCAAGAGCTTTAATGAAACTTTCAACAAAGTAATTTTTATGAGTTTACAGAGTAAAGTTAATGCTTGTGTCTATGTCTATGATGATTGTATTTTTCTTGTCTAGTGTACAACCTGGTCCATCAAGATTAGCACCCCCAACTCCTACTAATGAAGAAACTACACCCCTAATACCAACCGATCATTCGCGTAACGTACAAACAACAAGTCAACCACGGCCACAACTTATGCAGGTTTCGTAATATTTTTAAACTTCTATCAGTTAACATTTTTTTTAATGAGAATTGTTTCATAACATAAAATAAGTAAGAAGAAATATACTAATTCCTAATATATCTTTCAACAGAATACAGCTTTACCCGTTTCCGATACTGTTTCCAATGTATCGTCTGGAGGTAGTTCTTCAACAACTACTCCAAATACTCCCAATAGTTCAAGTACTTCTAGTAGTTCTAGCACCGCTCCGAGCAGCCCTAGCAGCCCGGCAACATCTCCTCCAGCAGTTGGAAATAGACACAATATCAAGCGTCATAGCTTCACTGCTGTTAACACTGGTCATCAAGCTCATCCCCACCACAGACACAGCGCTGAAATACTTAGTCCACCTGTGGACAATGCTGTTGGAAACAGCAATAGCGGATGCAGCAACGATTCATTCTCCCCATTACAGGTAAGAATTTTCACTTATATGTTACAAAATATCGAGGTTTAATTATTATAAATTTATCGTTTATCAGACTAGCGCCAGCGATGTGGATCACAGCCTTCGACACAGACGAAGTGGTAGTAGCGATCTCGTCTTCGTGCAACCGTCGCAAAGTTTGCCCGCTACCACGACCAGCAATAGTCATTTACCTGCTGCATACATAGCGTTGTACCCATACAAACCGCAGAAAGCGGATGAGCTCGAATTAAGGAAAGGTGGAATTTATATGGTGATGGAACGTTGTCAGGACGGCTGGTTTAAAGGAACTTCTAACCGTACTCAGAAATGTGGAGTCTTTCCTGGAAATTATGTTGCTCCTGCTAAGTACGTGAAGCATTACCCAACTATATTCGCGATATAATTTCTTAATCTTTTAAACGGCTATATATTTGCACAGATGCCAACGTAGTCTATGCCGAGGACCACCGAATACAGGACAACATCAGAACTTTCCATCGTCGACCGAGTCGCGGATTACCTTGATATACACCAAAAATAAACGACCCACGCCACAGCCTTATAATCCACGTACATTGCTACCACCTGAATTACCACCACGCGCTATCAGTCCTTCTTCGGTGGTATCGTCGTCTTGGCACGGTCAAAGTCAAACGCAAAGTCAGGAGAAAAGTCCTCCTCGACACAGTGAACAAAATCCGGTGAATCCACTTGGACGTAGTCACAGCGCTGTGATGTCATCGAATATTTGTACGTAATAATTATATTAACCGTTCGATATCAACAGTACGAGACGTTTTTATATTGCAGCTTCACCTGGGAAACAGGTAACTTTACCGCAATCGTTGACTACTACGACTACTATTTCTGGAATCAGTAATAGTAGTTCCATCGCAACTGTCGCTGCTACTTCTTCCATCGTAACTGAAATGAATCGAAGCCCGAACAGTACTTTGCGCGCGGTTGCGTCTCCTTCCTCTGCCCCTGCCACTGCTGCTACTGCATCCAAAAATACTGAAAAGGTATGTTCATAGATCGTTTAATCATATTTTGACTAATATAAATTTGGTCTTGCAATATCTACCGAGGAATCATTATTCTTATCACGTGACCATGAATCGATATTTGTATTTTTAAATCGTAGCAGAAGGAGAAAAAAGATAAATGTGTGTCCTTAATGCGTCGATTAACTAATATCAAGAAATCAAAATCTCCGCCTCCCACTACATATTCAATGGACAATCCTGTGTTCGACGATGGTAACTCCATCAACCCAGTACACGTTCGGTAAGATTTCTATATTGTTACAAAAACGACAGCCCCACGCTTTATACAAGTATAACGCGTCAAATGTAACACATCGAAATAATAACGCAATTTCTAATAAATGAATTTAATGATCCTTAATTATAATTTGCATGTCAATAGCGTACCTAACACGATTTATTAATAATTCGCATGTACTGTTATTCAAGTTCGTTTTGATTTTGTGTACACATATGTATGTGTGTGTATGTACCTTCACTATGTGTCGTGCAGGTATACACTTTTTACGTTTATTGAAATCACTGCATGAATTTTGATGCTTGTGCATACAATGAAAAAAAACTAGAAGGTCATTCGTATAATGTACAGAATAGTATAAAGTATTAAGTTTCATCTCGATTCGTTTTCTTTTCTTTTTTTTTATATTTTTTTTTAAGGCAATATGAGCTGCACGTCTTGAATTATTTGTCTAATTCTACATGGGGGGGTGGGTTGGGTGGGTATATTTAAAATTAGATCGGGATCTTGCCCAAGTCAGTTGCTACAGGTGGGAGCCACGCAGGAATTAAATGCTTCAAACAACCATCATCGTTTGTGTCCAGGCTCTGTACAAGGGCACGTCACATCTTCACAAAGACTTAAATACAAGGAGAGACCATCTTTACCGGTCTCGATCCTCCAGAGGTTAGTCGTTGCTTGTAATTATAAGTTATTCGTCGGGTACAGTAACAGAAACGTTAGCGTTCGCAGTAAAATATATTTGTTCAGCTCATATATAAAATGGTAATTCAATATTGCCTTTTATGCAAATTACTGTGTATATAATAATTGTGTGGTGCATATGTTTGTCTACATTAACATTTACAATTAAATGCCATGTTTAGGTAAGTATGTTCACAGAAATTTGTAAAACCTTTTTATGTTATAAATGCTTAGTATGTGGATAGCATTAAAGCATTATGTTTCACGCCTGTTTTACTTAGTCACGTTTTTTAATTGCTTCTATTGTTTTATTTTACGATCACCAATTTTTATTGAAAGTTTGCCCGTTAGTTTAGAATTCGTGCATTCGATTCATAACCACTGCATATAATTAATAAATATTTCGTGTAACCCACCCGATTACGTTTGGTCTCACATTTTTTTTAAACGTTAATAGATCCAGCGAATCGGGTGGAATGGTGTGTACGACAGTCGGAAATCATCACCGTAAGAGCAACTCTTTAGATGCTGGTATGGGGAAACAGACAAAACAGCAACCTTCTCGTGAACGGTATAAAATTTGCACTTCGCCAAAATGATAATTCTCTTTGTTTGTCCTATAATTTAATCCAATAACCGCTTCGTTTCTTCAGAGAGCGAGTATACAGATTCCGCTGCATCGTGCCATATCCACCTAACAGTGAATTCGAACTAGAACTTCGTGTTGGAGACATTATTTATGTACATAAAAAGCGCGATGATGGTTGGTATAAGGGTACACAACAAAGAACGGGTCGCACAGGACTTTTTCCAGCGAGTTTCGTTGAGGCCTTCTGAGATACGTCGCAAGGTCATTTGGTATTAGAAACCTGTATATAATTCTGCACAAAAAAGTCAAAAGTAACTTATCCCGAGTCACTTTTCGATTTTATTTGAGGTACGCTTGTCGGTACAAGGGTAAGTGTATAATTTAAACAATGAAAATTGCTTTGTATAGCAATGTACTAAACATTGTATTGAATATATACACGTGTATATTATGTGCAGTACGTTCACATAGTTTTCTGCCGCGATTACGATGAATAATTTTTGAAATCGTAACACACGTTAAGTATATTGAAATTATTCAAAATATATACTACCATTGGTCTTATATTAAACGAGGGAACTAATAAGAAAATAAGAGATTGTGCTATATCGATAACTGCCATTTGAACAAGAATATTTAAAATGGAAACTTTATTATTCTATTGTTTTTTTTACTAGTATAAAATCAAGTAAATTATTCGTAATAGGACTAAGAATCTATGATGTTGATTTGATGTATTTATATTTCAAATCTTTGTTTGTATGCGCTAGTTCAGCGAAAATGAGAATGATTAAAATTACATTATCTATGAAGCAAACATTATTATTGAATTACGTATTACTATTCTATGAATCTTTGTTTTTTGATACCGAAGGATTGTTATTTAAGATCCAGTTTTGTGAAGAAGATAATAGACTGGATTCGTTAAGGTTTCCTTTGATCAGTTTTGAGTTGTTGCTTTTAAAGAATTTATGTGGCATGTTTTGTGATACCATTAGAGTTGTATGTAAAATATGAACTTCAAATATCTTTATCATTATGCCATTTTCTATCTTCATAAGGTTAGTTTTTTTGACGAATATCCTTTTATAAATACATGTTACACTATCTTTAAATAATAAGATTTTCACTCCTAAGTATATGGAATGATACAACATTTTCGTAGAATCTGTTGTTCTTTCATTGTTAAGTTACTTTCTATTTGTACAAAAACATATCTAAACTTACGTACTAATTTCAAGTTACTCAAAGACATGAAATGACAATTTTATTAAATATGTAATTATCAAAGACTGGCCTATATTTCTGCACAATGTACATTTCCGTTAAGTAGTCTTTAGCAGAAAATTGAGCCGCATCTTTACTATTTCTAGTAAAATCGTCCTTATAACTATACCGTATAAGTAGACATATATCCTTTTTCTTATTTACAATGCATGTACATACACAATCGTGTATAAGAAGATACACAAATAGCCAATTTCAGCTAAAACTGTAAGAAACTACTAAAGTTAAAGTAATGTGCTTCCAGAGGCCGAGTAACGATCAGTATTTAGGTGCAAATTTATGTTTATTTTCCATTTTCAACCATTTGGACAACAAAGAACTCCTCGCATGTTTTGAAATGCCAATTTCAATTAAAATTTTCATCTTTCTCTCCCGTGGTGGAATAAATGTTACACTGACTTTTTGTAATTTCCCTGGCACTTTCCCTTCATGCGACAGTCCTTTTCAAAGTGTCCTGTTCTCCCACATGCATCATAACTAGGGGTCTTTACTTGTAGAATGCCAGACACATTTAAAGCCACCACCTGAGTTGCGACAGTTGATAGTGCCAGTTGCATAGGTGCGACACATCTAACACACGCATTCAACATCATAACGTATATAACAAAAACTGTATTCTTTGAAGTTCCGAGAAACGTCTGATGACAGTTTAATCGGTCACTATCGTCGGTAACGACCGACCTTATTCTTCATCTTTAATGTTACGTAGCTGACCATGATTTAATATATCTGGTGCTCGTAGCAACATATTATCTACAATCGTGCACAACATTTATAACAACTATACGTGTTAGTATCGTTATCGTAACAATTTTAATTATGCCTGTTTTTAAGCAATGCTTATTCATAGGATAGTACATACAAAAGTACATTAAATAATATTAGCAGTTTCTAAAAATTCAGTAAGCACTCACAAGTCTGATCATGTATTATCTTTCTATATATAATGTAATTTATTTAATTTATAAATTTGTGTTTTTCAAACACTGCAATAAACTGTTTTATAAATGTTTACTATCATACTATATCTCAATATACATACGAGATTTGGCTTCTAACGTTATCACCCCGAAAATCGCCGTTTTCGTTGACACATATCGAATTGTTGTCATGGAAAAAGAAATATGAACGCAAGTTAGGGTAATTTTTGTCGAAATGTGAAAGTCATTGATAACTTTTTTTTTTTAACCATTATATATTTTTTGTGCATAGTATTCTAGTTAACATCGAAGAGAGTTCAGTGACCTGTATCAACATGGCCAGTTCCATGTAGTCCTATTCAAACAAAACATCGATGACTTTCAATTTCAAAAAACGTAATTTTCAAATAAATATACTGCCAAGCATTCACCCATCCAAAATTAAAATATTTCTTTCTCAAATGGTTTCCATTGTCAGAAGAAAGATAGTAGGATTATCGCGTTAGATGCCACATCCTATACATATATAATGTAGAAATAGGACACAGAGGAAGAGAAGAACGGATGAAAGAAAAGTAACATTTGTTTCAGCAATTTGGAGAATAATAAACTATTCTCTTTCATCGAGATCACCTCTTTACTTTAGTATATTTATCATTGTTATTATTTACGTATTTAATTATTTTACGTCGCAAATTTCATTAAATATGTATGACTTCGTAATAAATGAATAGTCAAATTTTACGGGGAAAAAAATATTTTTAAAAACTTTGTGACAAAAATAAGAAGTATTGCCCTGCTAAACATTTTAGCAACATTAATAGAAGACATTATACATTATACAACATTAATAATTTTATTCTTCTTCTTCCTCTGGCGCTAGGAAGATGTATATCCATATTCAGTAGCATACACCTCATAAAAATGTATTTATATGTATGTGTTTTATATAACATAGGAATTACGTAATTTATTATTAATAGCGATAATAGCTTGTAAAGGAAACATTACTTTATTATAATAGATCAATTTCAAATAGTAATATAACTAATAACAGTCTGCATTCATGTGTAATGGAATGGACCCTACTGAATCTTATGATTTTTTTATTGAATTCATTATCATTTTAACTCGAGACATGACATTGGCTTAATAAAAAAAGCATAAATCAGACATCATTTAGAATTGTAAATAAAATGCGATGGTGCAGCAAGAAACTTTAAATATACTTTACGACGATATAGTATAATAAATAGTAAAAATTGTAATTATTATATTTGATTTTCTATAACATACAATTTTGTCATAAGGAGGAGCTTATAGCGAAACACGCGTAGGCACAAAATCGTAGACACTTTTCAAAATTACCTACTTATATATGAACGATATTCAAATCCAGTCAACAATCTTTTGTTAATTTCGTTATAGTAATTTTTAATCTATCTAAGATAGACGTTTCTATCGATCATTCGTTTCACATGCTACTTAGTACTTTCTTCTTTGTTACAAGCACACAATATTACGTCGAATCCGTCTCCATATTATGCCCAGCGTAATTTACATACCATAGAATTAACATTTAAATAATAAAAGGTGTAATAAAATTCTACAAATAACTATTGTAAAACGTTACATCTATGAATGATTTTCTTTCCCTATTGTAACAATGTAAGTGATTCATTGCCAATAAATTTTATTGTACCTGAAAAAGTTCTGACTTAATCAAATAAAATAATACCGTTCATAACTAACTTTTCAAAAAGCATATAGAATGTGTTTTTTAAACAAAAATATCTTACGAAAAATATTTGTTTGCTTTCAATTTACGATAAACTTTGTATCATTACGTTTTCTGTTCATTTATTTATAAATTGTACTATTTATTTAAGCCAGTGTTGCTGTTTGTTCTCCTTGAGCCTATCTATACATATCTTCGTCGTAGCTGTACAAATATTACAAACAAACAAATTACGAGATAAAACAGAAGCGTTAACGTCAAAACTAGCAATGTATTTTCAAAATTTTCCTTTCTGTATGTGGATGTTAGTTCACGTCTAAAAAACAGCCGAATGTATTTCAATCAAATTTGGTATACATGTGAACATTTTTCTGAATTAAAGATATGATACTTTACATCGAGCTTCGTTTGCATTATTTAACAAGAAAAAATAAATAAATAGATAATGCTTTTAATATTCCTTCCTTTCGATTTCAACTAAAAAAAATTGTATAAAAATTGATTTATTAATGCATAGTGTAATATATATCCATCCACGGAAGTCCATATATGCAAAAGCTGTATTCTAAATATTTTTTATTCGGAACAATGGTTGATAAGGAACCTGTATTTATTCTGGAATACATGGTAATACTATTAAAACATTAAAACAATATTAATACAAAAGTTAAATACGATATTCGCGTATATATCGCTTTCCTAAGTGAAAAAGGTAATATTTGCTCAAAAATAGTTTTTATCTTTGCTCAAAACAATGGGCTATTAGTATTCGTTTTGTACTTCGTATCCCACGTCAGATACGCAATACATGCCACGCAGTATAGAATTATCCATCGCATGCAGAAAGCGAAGTGCATACCAACCAATCCGTTTTGCTGCAAGCTGTAAGAGACCTAAATGTTGTTCATTGTCAGTGTGCCACCGTAACTGTCCGTTCGTAGCCAGCGCAGTGCTGAAATTTAGCACATTCACCAAGCAGCTGTAAGTTCTTTTCGATTTTTTTTATTCATATTTCACAGTAATTATACATCCCATTAAAAATGACTTTTACATTCGAATTCGTACAATTAATGCACAGTGATTTTTCGCAATAGTTGATGTATTTACATAATACATATTAATATACAAACACCAATGAAGAAACATAACGATTAAATGACATCGTGAAGAATGTATTCTACAGCGAAGAAATTTATTTTCACACAATCGTTTTATTGTTCTCTAATTTTGAATGTATATTACTTACTTGTTTGAAGATACTTTGCTCGACAAAGAGATTCCTGTATTAAGATAGTAAACATTATCATTTTCGATAAGTATACAATGTGTAATTAAAGTAGGGGAAAGCATAATGACTTCTGTACCTTTTGGTTGACATATTAGTCACAAAGCATTATATAAATCTGAAATCCGAATAAACCAATGGAACTTGATATTCGCGCGGAATTACTCTTGCTGACAAAGAGAGTAAGTGCGCGCACAGGAGGGGAGTTTAATATATTGACTACAGTAAAAAAAAATGTCAGGAAGCGAGTCAATTGATTCTAAGTAACGACCATGTATATACTCTGTTCAATCGCATGATTGAGTGCGAAAATAAATAGACCAGAAATTAACGACAATGAAGTCGAATGATCGTTAAGTTCTAACCTGTAATTTTAATTTATGATGGAGATAATCAAGATCAATTCACTAATTACAGTCAATTGTAAAAATAATTAAATCGATTATGTATTTTTATGAATTCATCACGTTATGACTATATAAAAATCTTCTATAAAACAATTGAGTGTATTGTAGAGTGGGTAGATTTCTGCTGGCAATAATGATCCTTGGGAGAATTTTATCATCTACCCTCACAAGGACACGATTGATCCCCTATGCTCAACCTCAGTTATTAAACCAGCAAAAAAACCTGGTAATTTTGATTTGCTACTTTGTTGCCTTATTTTTTTTACTAATTTTTATATTTTAATTTATCTTTCCTTCCTAATTAGACTCTGTTTTTATTGGCATGTAAACTATCCAGCCATCGTGTCTCAAAGAATATTGAACATATTACACAGGATAATCGAGCAAAAACCACAGATGGCCAGATTCAGAATCTTAAAAATGCAGAAAGAAGACCTCTGTTAATTATGCTCAGTTGGCTTTTAGCTAACCGTAAACATATCACTAAGTTTCTCAATTTATACACAGAGCAAGGTTTCGATGTCGCATTGGTATCAACAACTCCTTGGCAACTACTGTGGCCTATATCAGGATCAAGGGTATGTTTGTGAAACAAAAGAAACAAAATAGATTATTATTTCTAGTTTATAATTAAACATGTAACACCTTTTTTGTTTCAGGTAGTCGCCAAAGACTTATTAGATTTCTTACTAGCAAATGAAAATTATCAGCAAATACTATTACATGGTTTTTCAGTGGGTGGATATATGTGGGGAGAAGTAATAGATATATTTCAAAATGATAGTCAAAAATATGGTAATGTGCTAGATAGAATTGTTGGTCAGGTTTGGGACAGTCTGGCTGATGTGTCAGAATTATCAATAGGCACTCCGCGTGCTGTATTTCCAAAAAATAAGGTGTTACAAAATATGGTACAAAAATATCTAGAGTAAGTTGATCTTTGATTTTAGGTACTTTTAAATATTTCCAAATAGTCATTATCTCAAATGCATTAAAATGATTCACAGATTTCACATGAGAACATTTTACAAATCGTCTACTCAATACTATAAACGATCTAGTCAATTATTTCATTCGAATATAGTACACAGTCCTGCATTGTTCTTTGTAAGTAAAGTGGATCCTGTTGGTACAATAACTAATAATATGAAAGTACGCGATCGATGGGATAGTTTGGGCGTGAAGGTAATATATGCAAATATGAAAAATAATATAAATGTACTTCGTTATTTGGACATTATATGTTTCAGACTTACGTTAAAATATTCGAGGATTCTCCGCATGTTGGACACTTTCAGAGATATCCAAAAGAGTATGTTGGCGAACTTTATGCTTTCTTAAACGAATTAAATTTAATCCAAAACGAAGAAAAGATGAGAGCGCGACTCTAAATATGCGATTTAATGCCTAATTACTTACATTCTTAATTGATATTTGAAATTACATGTTATGAGGTCAGTGAATATGTACTTCCTTAATTCAATTATTGTACGAATTAATTTTAAAAAAGATTAATGCCAATTATATTATATTTAGAACCGACTATAAATTTGTACTCAGTCATATTCAAGTGTGTATGTCTTTTTGGTTATAATAGGAGCACTTATTGTGCAATAATTAAAAATAAGATTTTGAAGTATCAATGCTTAGTTAAAGAGGTAAAAAAAAATATTTTATAGACTATACATTTTGTAGGAATTGTATACGTGTTCAACGAAATTAATATTTAATATATAGAAATTTATACAAACGTATATTTTCTTACATTTTTTAATATCGATCATAGTCATTTTTACAAAACGATTGTCCTCATACAATATATACATGTACCGTTTATACATTCAGTGTTAGTTAATCATTGTTATGCGACAGTTTCATTTATACTATATACATTTTTTCAAATAATAAAAGTTAATCAGACTTATCTGTATTATGAGTACTATCAACAAGTTTCCTTTTTTGTTTCTTCGATTTACTAGATTTATATTTCTCCAAAATCTCCTCGATTTCATCTGGATCTTTCCCTTCGAGAATTAGTTTTTTGCGTTTATTGATTATTTTTTTTTCGTAAAAATTTGTTTCATCCAATTTCATTTCAGCTTCTCGTTTAGCGACAGATATTTGCGTAATGATCGTAACTATTTCTTTATCTGTTGAAAAATGTTATTGTAATATGTTTTTTCTTTTTATTCATTAGATAAAAAATGTTAAAATATATTACCGTTAACTTTATATTCTGTTAATTTCGTCCCAATGGCATCCTCAATGGCATGCAACAATTTGATGTCGTATGGCGTTATCAGAGTAATCGCCATACCTCCTTTGCCTGCTCTAGCTGTTCTACCAACTCTATGAATGTATTCCTTCGGTACATTTGGCACAATATGATTTATAACTAATTGAACTGTAGGAATGTCTAACCCTCTTGCTGCAACATCTGTAGCTATTAAGATCTTTATATGATTTGACTTAAACTGGCTAAGTGCCGCAAGACGATCTTTCTGTTTAATCATAGCATGAAGAGCTACATTTTTGAAACCAATTTCGTTTAATGTCATGGATAACAATTGACAATGCCTAGGAAATAATATACCATGAGTACTGTGAATATAAACGAAAATAATGCATACAAATATTTGCATTTTACTTGCAAGTATCTGTAAATATCATTATCGATCCATCCTTGTTGGTTGTTCGAAATGTTCTAACTACTTCAACCAAGAAAGAATCGCGAACATCGCTTGGACTAAGCACATAGCGTTGATCAAGTTCTTTTACTGTAGCTGTACCAGAATCATCCTTGGATTCCCATATGAAGACCTTCAAAAATAATCAATAATATTATATTTCTTGTTTGTAGAATTTAATATTATATTTCAATAAAATTTTATAATACCTCTCCAGATGCAATATGTTTCACTTTATCAAGAGTGTCTGTCATTGTTGCACTAAAAAGAAGAACTTGTTTTTTCTGAGGCAAGGCATTAAATACAGTTTTTAATTGATCATCAAAATGACCCCCTAGAAGTCTGTCAGCTTCATCCAAAACTAAAAACTTAATTCTCTTTAAAGAAAATGTATTACAACTCTCTAAATGATCTGCCAAACGTCCTGGAGTTGCGACAACTATGTGTGGGTGCTTTGACAACTCTAAGCCTTGTACAACCATGTCCATTCCTCCGACTATAACACATCTTTTTAAACAGATAGATTTTCCTATTGCTGAGAATTGGTCTGCAATCTATGGATGAAAGTTCTTACTATAATCTTTGGCAAACATGAAAAATTATAGATATAATGTGTAATGAACAGTTGTATTGTTAGACGTACTTGAAAAGCAAGCTCTCTGGTAGGGGTTAAAATAAGGGCAAAAATGCCATATGGATCTTCAGATAATTTTTGCAAAATAGGAAGTGCAAAGGCAAGTGTTTTACCACTACCAGTTTTTGCGCAACCAATACAATCGTTGCCAGCTAAAATTTTTGGAATACAGTTTTCTTGAATTGGCGTAGGTTTTTTTAAACCTATAAAAGACGGTGATGCATTAATTTTCCTCGTTATTTTACATTCGTTCATATTTAAATCGATACTTACCCATGGAATTGCATTGCTTGACAATCCATGAGCTTAAATTTAATTCGGAAAATGTCATGACTTCTGTTTTTATTTCATTAAAAGATTAGTTTATTTACAAATAATACACGTTGTCACATGGCACCACATAATATAGCACAACACTGGGTCTTCGCACTGGTGGCGCCATCGGTGGTAAATGCCCAAGTTTATAGTGAAAATAGTTCTCACTCTTGACGCCAGATGACGTTGGTAAAAAAATTAGTTAATTACGCCATCTAGTATGAAAAGTTAGAACTATTTCTCGACAAACTTAGGCGTTTTCCCGATAGAGGCGCTGAACAAACTCCGAAAATTAGTTCGGTCCCTTCAACACTAGATGGCGATGAGAACCACAAATGGTGGCGTAATCTAGCAACAGGAGTGAGAACTACGTTCGCTATAAACTTGGACGCTTTTCCACCGATGGCGCCACTAGTATATACCACTCACCTATACTAATGCAACTGAACTATTGCACTATGCATTCATAAGTGCGATAAACTACGTTACAATAAATTATGTATCTCGAATAGTTACACAACAGGCAAATACCGACAATTTATAAGTTTTCATTAAAAACTTTATTTCTAGTTCAACTCAATTTGCATGAGAATTACTGTTATTTACATACCAATGTAAAGAACACTCTAAAGTTATAAAAATACATCGTAAATTTTGCTTCCAATTTATACAAATTCATTCAAATCAATGAATATTTACAACACTTAAAAAATTATATTTATCTACATTTTAATATTTATAAAAATAATTACGATAGAAACGACGTTGTAGGTTTATAATTTTCTTCTGGTTTTAAAATAACTTCGTTTGAACGACGTTTCACAGAATTAGCGTCTATGTCACATGTATCGACTTTTCTTTTTACTCTTGCGGTTTCTAGCATCGTATCATTTATTTTCTTTTGCAAATTTTCAGCTACATGAAAGTCGCAATGCTCATCATATTTTGATACGGGTATTGTGTCATGGCATTGTAAACAACGTACGGATGGTACATCGATAACTTTAGTTGGATCTTTTTTAACTAGAAAATTATAAATGCCATTGCTTTTCTTCCCTTTCGAAACATTACTTTTAGATTTATTTTTTATCTTTGTATTCTTTGTTACAGTTTCTCTTGTATTGTTTTTTTTACTTTGTTTTTTTATGTATAATTTTGCTTCATTTTGTAAATCCGGAGGCAGCAATACGACGACGTTCGGATCAATATCATTTAAATCGGGAAATATTTCTTCTAGTTTTATAGTACTTCGAAAATTACTCGCTCTACTATTTTCCTTTATTATTACGTTCGCGGATGTTTGTACAAATTCACTAGAACTACACTGTGCTGTATCAAAGTCTATTTCACCAGATTCACTTTTGTTATAATCATTGTCAGTTTTACCAACATTTTCATCTTTGTTGAATTCAGTTAAATCAGTTTCATGTATAGCTGTGTCTTTTATCTTACTGTCTTTTGGATTAAAAACATTCAAAAAAAATGATTCTTTAAATTGGTCTTGGTCTAAGGACTCGTTTAAGTTAGAGTTACTATCTTTTCTTTCATGAAATGTTTTCTTCTTGTTTGGTTGGTTCAATGACGTAATTAAATTATTTAATCTTCTAGTAGTAGGCGAACAATTTATTTCCATATCAGGAGTTCGTTCACTTAACTGCACGCTACTTTTACAGTTTTTGGCAACATCGTTTACTCTATTATTTGATGGGTTCTCCATTTTATTATCATTAGAATTCATATTGGTATTTTTGTTTATATTATCTATTACTGTTTCAATAGTATTATTTGTTGATTCCGTGTGTTTCACTTCTATACTTGGTTGAACACTTGTTTTCTGTTGATGTTCTAACCTACTCGTTTTGAAAAAATTCATGAAATTCTCGCTACCTTTAGCAGGTATAAATTTACCAACCGATAGGCCTATATACGCAACTGGACATTGTGTTGATTTAGATATCATTTCCACGCAACGACTTGCCATTTTTTCTGGTTTGTATGAATTTAAAGTACAAGAACGTGATTGAGATACTACATTTTTGTTTTGATAATAATGATAACATATCGTAAGTAGTGTCGCGCGTCGTTCATTTTCCTCGAGGTCTTGTTCGAGACGTTCGCAAACTTCTGCTGCCAATTCTCCAGCCCAATGTTGTAACTACAAATAAAATCATGCTTTTTGTATCCATTTATACATGTGTTACAATTTCGTTCATATTTTACTGTTTAACTTACCACGTCTAACGAAGTAATAGCTTGTTTTCCAGGAAATTTTTTACACGCTCCGATCGACTTTGACACAAGCCGCATAGTAACGGGCTCATGGTCTACACCACGAGCGATATTATATAACCATAATCTACATAAACATACTTATTAAAAAACAAGAATAGTAATTGTTGGTATATAATAGGTGGGATAAAATAATGCACCTAAAGAAACATTAAGAAGCATACCCCGTTTTGTCATCAAAACGTTCTTGTAAATATTGCAGTGAATACTGCAGTAAGTCACCCATAACATTACAATTGAGAGATTCAACAACAACATCTCCAAATTTTCCGCCGAGATTCCTAACTTTTTTAATTGGTAATGTTGAATAAAGCGACGATACCGCAGCAGCAGGTAATATTGTTTGTCGATTTGGTTTGTGTAATCCACATGCTAATTTAGCTAATATCTAAGAACATAAAATATAATATGAGATCTTTGAAATCTTATATGTATGTAATGTTTGAAGGAGAAATATCACTTTACCTTATTTTGTGCAATGCCAGCTGAGCATCTAAATCCTGTTTTCTGAAATATATCATTTCTCAATTCTTCAACTATTACACCAGCTATCGCAAGTTTTTGAGCCTGTACATCTTCGAGTTCTTCAAAAATATTTAATATCCAAGTTTTTGTACCTTTACTTCTCTCTTCTAAAATTATATAATACAATTATATCAGGTGCAAATTTTGTTCATTGATAATTTCTTCCTTACCTTCATCATTCTTTCCAACTTCTGAGTATCCTACTATAAATGTATTTGATAGCTGTGTTATTAAATTTTCTGGGGAAATAGAGTTTATCTGTAAACTTTTGTCAATAACATCGGTAAGGTCTAAATATGCTTCATCTACACTAGCTCTTTCTACTATATTGGAGTGGGTTTTTATAACATCAATTACTTCACGACCAGCACTTCTATATCTGTTTAAAAATTTAATTTAGTAATTACAATTATTCTCTTTAATTGTTTATATGATTGTATATAAAATAAATGATTGTACAACATACCTTGATGTATCAGCTTTCCCACGAAGACATGGTACACTAGCTAAAATTAGATCTGGACATTTTTCTTTAGCTTCTGCTCCCCTCATATGTCGTGTAACACCATATTCTCTTGCTTCATAATTGACAGCAATTATTCTGATTAAGAGCAAATTGATATATCATTAAATGTTGATTTTTTACTAAAAGGTAATTTATGTTGATTAGAAATTCTTACCCTCCTAATTTCCATTGATTGTATTGCACAACAGCGAGTGGTTTTCCTGCATATTCTGGTCGTAATTTTGCTTCAACTTGACAAAAGAAACAATCCATGTCTATTAAAACAATAATTCTATCGTTCGAATTCGCCATTGCAAATGATTTCGTGCATTTAAACTTGTTGTGAGTCGGAGGTTAAAAATATTTTGGTGTTTTAGAAATCCATTTATCTAAATTTGATAAATAAACGAATGTTCATAGTTACATTTATATAAACATTATTTAAATTTCATAATATAAATAATATTGTACACATAAAACTTTTACATCGCAAGGTAAACACAGACACAAAAATATATAAACAAACTACACAATTTAACCGCGGTTTCTCGAAGACGTCATGAATGATCACGAATTCAAACTTAATACTAACTTGTCGTTCCTAAAGTTATTTTATTTCGCATAATTGAACTATAATGAGTAGACTGAAGTAGACTTTGTATCTTTACTCATTGCTACCACTATATAACAGTTTCATTTATTTTATGACCAGCCGAGATAAAACAGTTTATCCTAGAGACAAAGATGCATAAAAATAATCAAAGAGCGGATCATGATATGTGTTGTAACTTGTTCCAACGTTGACGAATATTTTCGAAAATATTTTTCGAACACGCTTACTTCAATTTATAACATGTCAAATATATTAACCATTAAATTCACGAACATGAAATATTTTATGAATTATTGAAAATACACGTTACAGATGTCTGTCAAGTTTCGGAACACCTCAATTGCTGCAAATACAACATAAATACGCATTTTTTTTTTTACAAAGCTTCGACGTTTTCTTTACACTTAATTTAAGTGGTGTGAAATACCAGCAATCTTGTTACAATGCCAAGTAAAAAGAAAAAATATAATGCACGTTTTCCAGCTGTGAGTATCAAAATAACATTTCTATTATGGAAACGATGTTTTTGAAAAATTATCGAAAATTTATGTAAATTACATGGCTACGATTTTGCTAAACGCTATGTTACGATTAATGTATAATCATGTTTAAACTGTGAAAAGATGCAGGAGCATAAAATAATTGTGCTCGAACATTTTGAATGTTCGTGCCTAACCTAATTCTGCCATCCTACATTTAGGGTCGAATCAAGAAAATTATGCAAACCGATGAAGAAGTTGGAAAAGTTGCACAAGCTGTGCCGATTATAATCTATATCCTTTTCAAATTAATAAAGAAAGCGAATTTTTATCGATATGTTGCTGTATAATTTAGTATCTTGTTTATATTTAAATAATTAGTATGTATTTTAATAAATTCCTTAACTGTTTGCATACCTAGAACATTAGAACTGTTTGTGCATTCGTTACTTACCAAGACTATGCAAATTACAAGTGCCAAAAATGCCAAAACTTTGAGTCCATCTCATATGTAAGTATGGTCCTTCAATAGTCTACCTTAATCATAATAAAAATACGACGTATTCTTAATCTTTACGTTATAATTTATAGGAAGCAATGTATTTTATCAGAAAGTCGTTTTGATTTTCTGAAAGATCTAGTGAAGTCTTTACCAGATATTTCAGGACCAGACGACGAAGTGCCTACACCGCCATTAACACCAGCTCCAATGATTTCGAATGTATCGAATATAACCATTTGTACACCCGCATTGCGACCTTCTGAAATAGGGTAAGCGTCATCTGTATTAACCGTTACTCTAAAATTGTAAACGTACTATGTATTTTTATAGACTTCAGAAGCAGCAAATGGGATTAACTACTGAAGTAAATATAGAATATAAAAATTCAAAAGACAATGGGGGAACAGGAATGTATGACACAGGTGCTGTTAACGAGACAGTTATAAATACATCTGTTTCACAAGTTCCAGAATTTCAAATAACTGTGCCTACAGCGTTTCAAATTAGTCAACCCAACTTTTATACAGAAGTTAATCCTATGAATTTAAGTACAAATACATCTGGTGTAAATACGAGTAATCAACCGACATCAAATTTTGCTCATACTGCAAATCTTGATGAAGATTATGATACATAGTTATTTTTTAACAACATTAGAGATATAAATTCGTAAATTATCAAACCTACAACAGTTGTAGATGTGTTCGTTTAACAAACATTACAATCTTTTACTCAGACTGTTTGTTATCTATACTTTAGAATATGTAATTTGGATTACTCGAACAGTCTTGTTACTTATGTATGCTTAAACAGCTGTACATTTTTATATTTTTATATCTGTTTTGTCAACAGTTACACAGATGTTTTGTTCAAACTAGTTGATGTAGAATATTTGGTATTTATAAATATTTTGTACCACTGTAATTGTACTTGTATTTTTAGTATTTTACTTTATATACACTTGTATAGTAAGCTTAAATGTAGGACTCGAAGAACTGTCATGTGCTTTAAAACAAACCCTATATTATTATTGCTCTGTAGACAAGTAGAATTTCTTTTACTGTACGTACAGTTATGAAAATACATTGTATAATTGTATAGGTACAAATTTTAATTATTTATGTTATAGTTAGCTTTGTGTTTTATAATTGGCAAAATTAGGTTTTTAGTCTGTCCAGACAGTAGGACGTTTATCATTTGCTCCACAATGTATACAATACTGAGCTTTACAACTAAGATTTTTGTACATCTTTATAAATATATGTAATTTTGATAAAGGGAAAGTTAGCATATAACAAGACATTTTACGGATGCTAACAACACTTAGCAAACTTGGTTTAAAAAATTGTCATTCAAGCGTTTCTCATTGCATAATACGTACATTGTCTTTTTCATAATGTAATCATCAGTAAAAGTGTTTTAAGCTTTATAGAATATTTTGTAATGCAAACATACGTTTTAGAGTTACATGTTATACACAAATAATGCGCGTAATTACATTCAGTGAAATTCTTACACATTTTGAAGTTCAATATGTAAAAAAAAAAAAACAATTAGTTCGCAAACAGACTATTAAATTCTGTGAAAACGTAAATTGTGTTACTGCTTCATTTGCATAGATTATTTGCATAAATTACATAACCTTGAAATAAAATATTTGCAATACGAAGTAAATATTAAATTATTTAGCAAATATCAAGTATACTATAATAAAGCGATAAATAATGCTTTTGTAAAATATACGTTAGTAAAACATAATTTATTTTGCTAGATGAAACTCGTAGTAGTATCAGGAAACTCATTTAGTTATATAGACTATTGTATTTTTGAATAAAACACATTTAGGTTAATATTAATTAAAATTAAAATCAAATTACACGCATTTTTATATATTTAAAAATCTAACTTATCTTGTTATGAGCATACAAATTTTAATAAGAGAAAGTTTTCGATTAATACGCGTTTTTAATTGATTTTGTAAGCCCCTGAAATGAACAGAAAAAGAAATTATTTCGGAATTTTCAAGGCATAGTATAGAAATTCTTATTTATTCGTGGAGATAAAACGTGTAAAACGATTATTTTGTATACAACTAATATGATTATTATATGATTGATTGTAAACTTTCTCGTATGAAATTGGTATCTATATTTAAATTATACATTTGTAAATAAACAGTGATAGAATTATTGTGATAACTTTGTTAATTTATATTATGATGTTGTAACGTGTATATAAACAGTTATCAAATATTGAAGGTAATATGCCTTCCGTATAAACGATTTTAATGCCTTAAAAGCAATAAAAAGACAATAGATTCAATCATATTTGTGGTAAAGTTCACATATGATTCAAATTACATTCAATTATTAACTATTCGGTATTTTTACATTACTATAATAATGGAACATATTATTTCTTTCGTAAATTATATGTACCACGGGATCGAAATCCCCCGAAATAATACTGAAAAAATATATAATAAGATATTTTTTTTAAGTGTATTGTACAAGATACTGAAAAGTAAGGATCTTGGGATATTGTTATTGGCTGAAATCAAACTTATAAAATAGTACATTTTATTCCTGTGTTTACAACTCTTAATAATTTTTAATTTACCGAAAGCGCACAGGAGGCGTAAAACTTAATCACTCTTCTAAACACAGTTTGAGATTTAAGCTCATAGTGCAGTATACTTGTAAAAATGATACGTACATACAATTCAGTTCTTTTGTGAAAATTGTATATAAAATTAATAGAAGAATTGTATTCGTAATGCAATTGCTAAGTGTCGGCAATGATGGCATAAATTTATTCTAACCAATTTCTTTTCAAATGAGATGAATTGGATCATTTGCACTGTTTACTGGATAAACTATTTTTTTTTATTTCTGCCTCTTCCCCTTTTTTTCGTGTTTCATTTGATTTATAATTTATTAAACAATATAAATACATGTGTGCCAAAGATCGTGTGTACGTATACACACAAACGACACCAATACTATATTTTTTTTTTA
The DNA here is from genome assembly GCF_026283585.1 of Hylaeus volcanicus. Lineage (NCBI taxonomy): Eukaryota > Metazoa > Arthropoda > Insecta > Hymenoptera > Colletidae > Hylaeus > Hylaeus volcanicus. Next base: position 22,330,643 of record NC_071978.1, on the reverse strand, counting down.
ACGTCAATTAAATTGACATCTATAGTGATTTACTAATTTCATAGTAAAAATAATTAAAATTAAAAAAATAATTTAATCCCTAAATCTTTCATTAGACCATTTGAACTAGTTTGTTACATGTGCATTAGCTACATGTGTAACAGTTAACGTACGTCAATCATTAGAAATAGTAGTTCGTTTACAATATGTAATAATATAGAAAACGATTAATATTAGAAGAAACCAACCATTCCGAAAAGAAAAACTAAAAACTACATAACAATTCGTTTCGTAAAAAAGAGTCGTTAACAAAATCGGCTGTGCTCGATATCTGCAATAGTGAGTACTATTGACAGCAATTAAATTTCTTTGTAAACCTTATATCTCTTGAATATTATTATACTGAAATATCGTCGGTTTTCTTTCCAGTCAATTTCATTAAGTCGGAATGAATTCTAAAATGCAATCTCGATTCTAGCGGATATCCAGTAAAGTTCTTTCTACAATAAAAATAAATTAATTGTAACTAATTAATTACCGGCCTATTAATACGTATTACATAAATAAGAAATAAAAATTACTTGGCATCTTCCAGAAATCCAATAGCAAGTTGAATATTTCCTTGATCTTGTGCTAACAAAGCTAGTTCTACTGTTGCGTAAGGAAGTATATAGGTGTCTTCCTTAATTGATTTATCCAACCTGAGAACACGTGTTAAACAATCCTCGGCTAGCAACGGATGCTTCATCTGTCGTAAGCAAGCACCCTTTAAAAGCAACAAGAGCGCTTCATTGTCCGTATGAAACTCAGTTTTCCTATAAAAAATTAAAGATATTTTAATGTTGCTGAATCAAGCATAATAGTAATCAATTGAAAATGCTTACCCCATTTTCGCAAGATCCTTCTCAGCTTCCTCGATCATTTTAAATATATTCAATATTAGATCTTGACGTTTACCAACAATTCGGAACAAATTCCACACATACATAAGTTCAAATATAGGAAGGACCAGATTTTTTTTCTGGGCAAAGTAACGTTCAGTTTTTTTAATTACAAACTTCTCCATCGGTAATGATTTTCCCGCTATGCGTTGTTTAAAGGTAGGCACTTGCATCATCAAAGTATCTATCAACTGTTTTTCCTCGCTTTTCGACGGTGGTTTCTGCATGATAAGTATCGCAGCTTTCTGGTATAAATAAATAGTACGCGACCAGTTTGATTGGCCGGCCAACATGCTTGCGAACGTTGCAGCCCGACTCCATTGCTGCAGAGAACAATGTGCCCACATTAATTCCCAAAAACAAAGATGATGAAATTGAGGCCATACGTCTTGACTCTTCCAAGACTTAGTATACCATTCTATGGAACTCTCAAAATTTCCTCTTGCTAGCTCTAATCGCCCCTTGAAAAATAAAAACCATACACCATTCGGATAAAGACTTAATTCTTCTTCCAAAACTTTTTCACACCATGCGAGATCGCCATCCGTGTGACTCAGCACAAAAGATACTATTAAATTGTAAGATAAAAGAATCATTGCACATAAAACGTGTCTCAATCCTCGTCTTTCCCTATACCCTGCTTCTAACTCTGATAAACCATACTCCTGTTAATAAAAACGATATCAGATCATCATATAATTAAACTCTTTCGTGAAATTGTTTTTCATAGAAGACTATTCTAATACCTTATCGCCAGAAAATCCAATAAATTCTAATAATTTGATAATTTTTGCGGGTAATAATGAGATCATCTGAAAAATGCGCCAGGACATAGTTATTAGACTATAATATCTGAATAATTTTACGGAACGAAGATATAATTTCTACGCACCAAATTAAATGCTCCGATTCCTGTGCGAACGCCGCTTTCGAAATGTACTTTGTGAACATCGTTCTCCCACTTTCGACTATTTAAAATTGTTAAACATTCCCTGAAGAAAGATAACATACATAGAAGAATGTACAATTATGCGACGAAAGTTTGGAATGGATAATTCGCGGTATGGTTTGTTTACTTATACGACAGAAAGCAGGTACGAATTTTCAATCCAGCCTTGACAAAGCTGACCAGAGTCTCGTCTTCCACAAACGTGAGCATCGATTTTAAAAGGAGTGATTCAGCATAACAGAGTTCCGCATGCACTTCCTCTGTAATATTAATTTCTTTTATCATTCCTTCATGCTTTATGCTCACTTATTCCATTGGTACAAGATGACGTTATAAAGTGGAGTTAATTAGATAATTGGCTATTGACATTGTAGAAAACTTGAGCGATTTTAAATTTAATAGAAAAATTTGGAATAAACAGAATGGAAGTAGTTGCAAAAGAGAAATTATTCCTTGGATAAACAACATTACTCGATCACCTTAACTATTTTATGTTGTTTGCCCAGGATATTTTAGAAATGCTTGCATCAAAATGTTACATGCTTTTAGAGAAATTTCATTTCTCTAATCATGCATCTTATGCAAGAAGCAATGCAAAGCTGATTAAACATGCTGTATCAAATTAATTTACTTATGTATATGTATACATACCGATTGTATAAGAATCATAATTAGTTTTCTTGACCATTTTGCCAAGATTTTGTGTTATTGTCACATGTTTGCGATGTTTCATGCATACACTCATGCATTGTTTTACAGCTGTAGCTGCCTTTTCAACATATTTCTGTAATACATATTACAATGCATTATTAACATGACATATTTTCTAAAAAGTGTTATCCATCATGATTTAATACTTGTTCAAATGTAAGAATGGCCTCAAGGTATGCAAATACACTTGTCCCTAAAGAGTGATACATGCTAGTGCTTGCCCATGGTGCCATAATTTTCCTGGCTTCATCAAAATCATTGTTAAAAAAGCAATGTATCGCTTTTTTTGCTTCCATTATTGAAGTATCCAGATCCATGGAAGTAGGTCTAAAAAGTACAAATAATCTAACACATAAAGAATATATGTATATACATGAATATGTGTTGTACTTACTCTGGCATGGATTCCTGAGCATCTTGAAACTAAAATATGGATGAAATCAAAATTCAGTAAAAACATTCATAGTTAATATTAACAATGAATATGTGTACATACCTCGTCTTCTTCAATGTCCGACATTTTGAATCGATGTTTAAAATATGCTTGAAAAAAAAAATTAGTATCATCCTTCTATGCACTGACACTTAAAAAACATACACACAACACATAAATCTTCTTGTACTTAATGACAGTTATACATATAGGACATTTTATTTACAGAAAACTTTAATTATTGCAGGTGAAAGTTATTTCTAAAGGCAGATTTCTCAAGTGTGCTCCTTCAGTTTTAGGTCATTATTTTTCTAGTTTCACAAAATCATATTTCACACAATCAATGCATACATTTCTGTTATCAAATTTTATTTATGTGCTTATCTATAGTTCAATTAATCTACAATCGATTTTATCATTTCTCTTATACTAACTGAGCTCATAGATTACATTAGTGATAACAGTGACACGACAAGGTTTCACCTGATAATGAATAAATAATGAAATACTTTTAAAATTTACATGCCAATAAAAAAGTATGAATTTTTAACAGAGTAGCATGATACGAAAAATTGTTAAATAACATATTGCACTTCCATGAATAAATAATATATCCGCAGACTCTCTTTCAAATGTATAAAATTCAAACTTTTATTTTAAATATGAAATATTAAAAATTTCAGGTAACTGGAGAATTAAATAAAAAGATGACAACGTTATCGATGCAATTATCATCAAAATTATACATCGAAAAACAGGATTACGATTAAAACAAAAATATCAAAAAGAAGAAAAAAAAAACTTACATTCGTCCGGCTACAATTTTGGAAAATAAAAGAATCGACTGTATGGTAGAAAGAACCCGGAAACGATCTGAAGTAGAGTGTTACGAAGAAAGTATAATTGAGTTAACGCGGCGATGCGATAGACCTAGATCTTGTCAGTAACGAGAAAAACAGTGATCCTGAGACGAATACATTTGTTGAATTAAACGATCGGCTAATTTTTGGTGATCAGTAGTTGTTAATTAATCGTATCAAATGTAATCAGCAAAATTCTCTATTAAAACTGGATGGGTATTTACAAACTTACCATTAATCCGTCAAACGTCAAACGGTAGGTGAGTCGATTCACAAAAAGAAAAGAAACTGAAACTAACGTTTACGTATAGACATTTCTAAATAACGTGATCTGTTCTGAAGAATACACGGTAGAATACGAGGGATTATATCTGTTCTTACGATTTTTTACGCTTAAGATAGACTAGAATTCTTTAAATACGCCGCTACAAACATGACGGCATGGAACGCACGCGATCGACTGACGGCGAACCGAATATGTCGTATCAGTATCAGATACGATGATAGAACTGTATACACTATGAACTTGATTCTTGCCATTTTAGGGGAGTACGCAAATACTGTTTGCCAAAAGCTTCCCCTTTTCCTTTTAGAAAAAGTCCAGTTGTGGCGCAAATGAACGCTAGATGGTGTTACTGGAGCATTGCTTAAGCTTTATAATAGGTTATTCAATAAACTCTGTTTAGAGTTATTATTCCCTTCATAGATAAAGCAGGACTTATGCAATACAGAACTTCAAGATCTACTTAATTGTTGAAGATCTTAATTAAATGAATAATACTATGAAACTATTAAAATTTCAGTTTTTTTATTACAATCATATTTATTATTTTGAATTTCGCGCTTTTACTTTACATTGCGATACAGTACTTTACATGCGCATTGAAAGCTGAGTGGCCAGTGCTGTAATTATAGAAAACGATACCTGATCCCAATTTTTGTCTATTTCTATCATTCTCTGGAGCGACTAAGGGCCTCCATTTTTACGATTGTATTAGATACTTTACTGACACTGAAAGTAGAGGGGATGCATTTGGCGTGCGGTATTCCCCTCAAACGGCAAGATTCGACGTTTCTAATGTATTTATGACTGTCACTAACTCAAGGTCCACATAATACGTACACGTATCGCTCACAATCTTAAAGTGGAGCATTTAAATACTACAAGATAAGTCGTTGTAAACACACGGTTCTCGTAATACTTGGGTTGTTTCGTTTCACAAATACATTTAGATTAACCATAAAAATCACGAATGCTATGTCGGTCCACCCAAAGACGTGTTAGAATTTATGTAAAAAAAAAAATAAAAACTTTGAAACTCCTCGAGGAAAAAGCGAGAGTACCGTTATTGAATCTTGATAAATACCAGGAAGCAATATGGAACTTGTTTTGCACCCATGAACCTGCATGACAAGATTATCATTTTAATTTTTCTGACATTAAACTGTCAGCAATAGACTTTGTCGAGTTTCTTGTTAGAATGGAATATTTAAGTAAACAGCGAATATGATTAAATGGTTTTATTAGATTTTGTTAGTGTACAGGGTAAACAGAAGACTAACAAAATCAAATAAATATGAATATACAGTCAAAGATTTTAATCGAGTATTGTTTTATAACATTTGGTTCTCGTGGTAAACTAAATACTGTAAATTTATAAATACTGTAAATTTATTTTTTACATCAAATTTTACTGAATCTAGTAAAACTTTCCCTACCAAAAACTTCGTAGCGATGTATTTATTACACACGAAAGAATTGTGTTTACTAATAATTTATTCGTATTAGCATATTACTCGTATTTATTAGCCATAATTATTCGTGTAACAAAACATTGTTTACATGCGAAATCATACCTGTATTGTAACATTTCATTGTTAAAATACCTGAACAATTATTCAAAAACAACAACTATTGTATTGTTATGGCCAGAGTACATGTTCTGAAACTATTGACGTCAGCGTTAACCGTCCTAATTTAAAGTATAGAGTAATATACATTTTTTAAAGAGTAATTTAGTAAGATGGATTATTAATACAAAATTTAATCTAGCCATTTATTCAGTGGCAGTCGTGGCAGCACTAGTATAAGCTTGTCATACGTCAAAAACAGTGAACGTTTATCAGACAAGGTTTTGCTGTAGCGTATTTCTTTGCAAATTGGGTAAATTTCAAAAAGATTCTCTTCAGATCGCATATCTAACAAAAGGACTTATTTTCTCGAGGATATTAGTAATTTCCTCTTGTAACCATTCGCCTTATGCATGCAGTAATCCATACTTTAAAAGCTGTACAACGATTTAAATGCCTCTTTAACTCTTTCAATGTTGACGTAATTACTTGATTGCGTAAACATTTCTAAACGTAAGAATTACTTCCACATTTTCTTTCCACTATTTGCGATTCAAAATATTTATGATGTGTAACATAACCTACTTGTAATAAGCAGTATCACGGAGTACGATTCTATAGTATAATCTCCATTGTTTTTCATTAATTTTAAATGCCTTCTTAGATGGACTTGATGATGCATATTTAGTCTCTGTTGTCATTTACGATAGATTTAACTACATTGTAAGAAAACTACTTGTACAATAGTTCATATAAATATTTGGCATTGCTTGTCTTTTTACCAGATGGATTTAAAGACAAGTGATGTAAGTTTGCCTGCATTCCATGCAAATTAACATGAATTAGAAGAGTGGCATTGTTACATAATTTGACCAATGTCTGTTATTCGTTTTTGTTCATAGTATTACAATGTTATCCCTGTAATTTTATATGTCGACTGCAAGAGAACATTACCCAAAGAATTTTAATGAAAGGTGCCAGTACCAACAACATCAATTATTATTTCAGCAATTGTTCATAAGGGAATGAAGAAGTTTTATTGTTCCTTTCATTATCTTGGAAAAGTGGCAGGTGCCATTTAACATAATTTTTAACAATTATGGAAAATCAAAGTCATCATGGTCAAGCTTACCAGACGCATCAGTCGTTTTGGAAAAAGAATACTCATGCTGTGCCAGGCAGGTATGTAAGCTCTAAATTATCCTGTAAATTATAATGTTATGTTTAAATAATTTCATAATTACTTGTATGAATAACAAAAGACCAAGTCCAAAACAAGATGGTAAACTTGGAAAGATGAATGCTGCATCACTTGTGTCCAGCAATGCAGTCTCTGGTAGAATCGCATCGGGAAGCAGTGGAGGTTCTACATCATTTCAAGATTTTCAAGAAAGCGTGGACGATGCTTGGGACTCAGGAGATGATGAGTTCTGCACTGTTTCTGATATAAAGATATCAAAACGAGTTAGTCACTCTGCTGCACTCAGTGTCATTAACAGCCATCGATCAAGAAAAACATACTTAGAATCGGGAACAAATTCAAAACCTTCTCAACGGGTTCAGGAAATCATTCCTGAGGAGAAAAAAGCAGAGGCCCTGCAAAGATTAGCTGTTCAACCCTTGCATTTGCGAAATGCAAATTTGTCTATGCATTCTCAAGTAAACAACAGTCAACATTCCACAAATGATATGGATATAAAATATGGTGCTTCCCCGCAGCATAGACCCACGCAATTTCCAGGGAGACCACAACCACTTAGGCAAATGAACGCTCCTACTAAATTTTTTATACCTTCTAGAGAACAAGGTGTATATTATCAAGTGAATTCTTATGTAAAATTGATCTTAACATGTTCATAGTCTTCATTTGTTAATAATTATAGATGGCGAAAGTAAAGTAGATAAATTTCAATCCCTTTTGGAAGCCTCTGTATTAAATTTAGATGAACTAAGGCAACTATCGTGGTCGGGTGTACCTGCAAGATTGCGTTCCGTTACTTGGAGGCTATTGTCTGTAAGTAAGAAAGGTAAACTATACCGTATTTTTACGTTTAACATAAGAGTTCCATTTATATATGTAAAATTGTTCTTTGCTTTCGATAATACAGGAGTATTTGCCAGCTAATTTGGAGCGTAGGCAGCATGTGTTAGAACGTAAACGTCTTGACTATTGGAATTTAGTAAAACAGTATTATGACGTGGAAAGGGATGAAGGATTTCAAGATACATATCGTCAAATTCATATTGACATTCCGAGAATGTCACCTCTTATTTCGTTGTTTCAACAAACAACGGTACAATTAATTTTTGAAAGGATACTTTATATTTGGGCAATTCGTCATCCTGCTTCTGGATATGTTCAAGTACGCGTAATTACGCTATGATAAACACATCTATGTATCTACGTACGTGATCTTCGGATCGATTTTATCTACATTCTTTTTATGTCGATTTGTTTCTTGTAGGGGATGAATGATCTAGTGACACCTTTTTTTCTGGTGTTTTTACAAGAAGCAGTACCTGCATCAGCATGGCAGGATTTAGAAAATTATGATGTCGCGTCTTTGCAAACAGAACAGAGGAATATTATAGAAGCGGATAGTTTTTGGTGCTTGTCTAAGTTTCTCGATGGTATTCAGGATAACTACATCTTCGCTCAATTAGGCATTCAGCACAAAGTGAATCAGTTGAAAGAACTTATACAGAGAATCGATGGTATGCATCTGCTTGTTAAGAATATATAGCACGTGAAATAATTGTTTCGTTAAGTATGCCGGTATTTTTTTTCTCTCCTACAGTTACGTTTGTGTAACTTGTTCTTTCAGCACCATTACATCAGCACCTTCATAAGCACGGTGTAGATTATTTACAGTTTTCCTTTCGATGGATGAACAATTTATTAACGCGGGAAATTCCTCTTCATTGCACGATTCGCCTGTGGGATACTTATTTAGCGGAATCAGATCGATTCGCTTCGTTTCAACTTTACGTATGTGCAGCGTTTCTTCTTCGTTGGAGGCGCCATCTTCTTTTACAACCTGACTTTCAAGTGAGTGTTAAAGAAAATTACGATCCGACGCAATTAACGAGGAAACAGATTACAAATGATGTTATTTTGTTTAGGGACTGATGTTGATGCTACAAAACCTGCCTACTCAAAATTGGACAGACTCAGAAATAGGTATATTGGTCGCGGAAGCGTATAAATTAAAATTCACATTTGCTGACGCTCCCAATCACCTGCAGGCACACGACACCAGGTGACCAAATTGCAATGCGTCTAGATAACGATAATACAATAGTGGCCAAAATGACATTGGCACAAATGGTTTTGTGCCAGGTTGTTCCTCGTGTTTCACGGCCATTTTGTGTATTATAAAATTACACGAGTCACGGCCATTTTAGCTTATTTCGAATCCGACAAATTTGTATCACTCTCTTTTTCGATTAGGAAAGAAGCTTTATATTTTCGTTACGTTTTTTGAAGACTTGATCGGTTTTTAGAGATTTTATTCTCCTTATTATTATCATAGGCAGTAGTATTATCGTCATCATCATCATTCATTTTCGAGGTAAGTTGAATTGTATTCCTTACGACAAAATTTGCTCGCCATCTTTCAGTTTGCAAAGACGTAATTACAAGCTGAAATACGAAGAGTGTAACGCGAATCGATTGCCATTTACGATTCGTATTATATTTATATAGTATGTTTTGAATTATTATACACAGTTAATATATAAGCAAAAGGTTTTATAAATCAATTGCGACTACATGGTTGTCTTTTTATGCAACGATTACAAGTTTTCCTGTACACACATAAGTCTCCAACCCGTATATGTCAAGTTTGTTTGTTTTTTTTCCAAGGCGAACGCCCTTTAAACTCTTGTCTGTCAAATTGAAATTGTGCAATTTTTTTTTTCATTATTTGTGCTGCGTTTAAGTATAATATTTACAATGCAACGATATCGGTTCCGTTTGTATTAGTTATTGATATTTTAAAATCTTCAAACGGGGACAGATCGTTGTTCGAAAATTAGAATCTCGCGTCCAAAGGTTTCGATGCAAGTCTTTGCCATGCTTACGCATTGCCATAATATGTAACAGAAGGGAAAGAACTTTGAAATACCTTTGAAATGTATGTACGTTAAATATTCTTAGTTATTTTGTATCCATATTATCAAATGGTTACAGTATATGATATTTTATTCACTGTTAGCGATGAAGTAACGATCGAACGAATGACACTGCGTTTACACACGACAGTTCAATTGAATTGTAAACGGATTAAGGTATACTTGCCGATAATTAGTATTTCAGAAAGGACCAATCGAAAGGTTAATAAAAAAAATTGAAATTTGTGGTCTATATCTATAGGTTGTTCTTAATACGTACCGGGTTATGATTATTTAATTGAATATTGTTACCTTATTTGGATAAAAGTTGAAAGAATGAGATCCTTTTCTTTTCTAAATTTTCGATTCGCATTTTCTTAGCGAAAAAATTGTACGAGTTAACGAAATAAATGACACGTAGAGTTGTTAATTAATAAACGAGACTGGGATCTTTCTTATCTATGCGTATACATAATATTTTGTCTCGAATTATTTTTAAATAAAAGTCGAATCAAATACTATTTTATAAACATGTAAAATTATCTATATTACTTAAACGTTATTATGGCGTATACGATATTTTGCGTTACAATGCGACACTGCGTAACGTTGCGTCTTAAATACTCATTATCAAGAGGTGAGTGCTTCGTTCGTTGGTAAACATTTTACGAAATAATATGTTAAATAAATAAAAATCATGTGTGACGGCGATCAATAATCTATCGGTACCTTCTTTGGTACTTTTTAACTGTCGTCGATATCGATTTGCCCGTAATCGACGTTCAGTGGCTGCATATCTGCTAGTGAATCGTTTAGATTAAACGCATCCTGTAACAAGAAATAAGAGATAATTAAACAATTTTCCGCATAGTTTCAATTCCAGTAGAAAGAGTGTAACCAGGAATAAGTAATTCAGGACAGAAGGGGTTTATCAGTTTCAAGCGTAGATAGTATTAAGGGAACAGCTTCTAAAGGTGGTAGCGATTAGCAATGTACAAGTTTCAAAGCAGTAATTTAAGTATGAAAACTCACATAATCCACGGTAACTGGCATTGGATAGACGCATGGTATGCATTCCATTCGCGTAACTCCGTTATTGTCAGCGGTGCATTCGCAATTCTGACAGCGATTCGGGGTTGCAGTCAAAGCTACCCTCTTGGAGAAAACATTGATGAATTTCTTGATCGAGATCATCTTATCGAAACGTAATTTATCACCGCTGAATATGGTGCCGTTTATTTCCAGAGCCAAGGGTGTGCAGTAGCCGAGTAAGTTCTTCGGCAGTTTCACCTGTCTCCTTAAATCGGGGTCGCCGATAAACGTCCTGGCGTCCTTCTTCGTATACGACTTGCTCGCATCTATTCCGTAGAACATTGTGTTCACCCTTTCCTTATCGAACTCGAATTCACCATCCATCAATATGTGAAGCCTGATATCGTGTTCCAGTAAAGCTTCGTGCAGCACGGTATAGTCCAGCTGAAAATGTTATATAATTACTGAAGACAGTGACGCAATTTAAATTGTTACTAATATTAAGTTGGTTACAAAATCCCCTTTTAGATGGATTCCAATCATTTAAAGAGGCTTCCGAAGGCCTTACCGCTTGGTTTTCCGGCTCGCAGTGGGAGCAGGGCATCAGGACGAAGGTCTTCGAGACGCCAGCCCTGAAGAAGAGTTTCGTGGCGAACACGATCGCCGCGAAGATGTCCCTGCTACCATTGCCGACGCGCACGTGGTTGAAATAGTCGACGAATCGTGCCGGATTCTTGGTGAAGATCTGACCGTCGAAAACGACGCTTCTCGGATGATCGAAGACCCCGTCCGCGCCAAAGACGACCAGGGACCATCGATTGTTGGTCAACCCTTGATCTTTGAATTCTTTGTTCATCTGTGTGACCAGGTGCTCGATGCTGCGGTTCTGCTTGACGTCGCGATTACAGTCTTTCCCTTCGACGATGAAGACGACGTCGGTGGACATGGGCACGTTGTCGTCTTCCAATCGTCTGAACTGACCCTCTGCCACTTGGCTACCGTTCATCATGGTGCAGCTGGTGCACGCATCGGGTATTCTTAGGAAAATTTCGTGTAACGCGCAGGATTGCATGTAGGACAATGCCACAGTGCAAGACTCCAGTATGCTCGCGCTGCGGCCGCACATTGTAGAGTACTCGTTAGGTTCGACCACGTAGAAGCAGGAGAGGAATTCAGAGCTTTTGTTCACAAACAGGTCGTCGCAGAATTGCTCGACATCTTCGTTAGTCTTCTGTTTCGTAGTCGTCGCCAAATTTGACTCGCTCGAGCACTCATCGGTAGGTTCGATGGACCAACTTCCAGCGAATCTTCCGATATCTTTCAGAACGAGGCCGTTCGACGCGGTTGTGTCATCCATTGGCTCGCTGTTCATGGTACCCAGAATTCCAGCAGTCTTTCCATGGTACCAGCCAGACAGTTCCAGGGTGCACAGATTGAACTTTAAGTTGCATTCCAATCTTAACTGGTCCTGCTTGCGCTCCACTGTGATGACGTTCTCCGCTTGGTAGATGTACGTGGTTCCGTTGTCTAGCTCTATGGGGAGTTGCAGGTTGCTCATGGTGCTAGGCGACTGTTCAGAAACGATTTTGATGCTCTGGAAATAGGAACATGTTATCGTACGTAAATCACGACGTACATCGTAAGATGTTAAGTGGGCTTGGGTACTGACGTGGTTGAAGATGTTGAGCTCGATGGCGTTTTTCCCGATCAACATGATGATCTTGTGCGTAACTCGATCGGATTGCAGATCGTACTTGATGAGAATGGTGAACGTGTCGCGCACGAAATCGCGCGCCAACAGATAAGTGCATGGACCGACGAAATCCAAATGTCGTCCGTCGAAAGTCGTGAAATGTTGCGATCCCACGATCATTGCTTGCGCTGAAATAGATTAGTTTTTAATTCATATAGTTGTCAAGTCTTGATCTTGTTCTATACGATAAATAAAAGAAGCCGACGCGTTATAAATAAGAGAAAGAAAGCAATGATTTTATCTACAAATTTCGTTACCTTTGAAAGGTGGTAGCCAATTAAGAGGTTCCATGTACAACTTGTACCGATACAGGCTCCAGAAAGTCAAGTTCGAGGCCATGAAATGCGATCTGATATCGGTGATAGCTCTGAATTCGGGGACCTCGTGAAATTCTGGTGTCTGGTTGAATGCGTGCCAGGATATCGGAAGCTTTTGCTCCAAGCACATCAGCCCTTGATTAGGATCGAAGATGAACTTCGTTTTGGCCTCTCTGTATTGACTCTCGGCTTGCAGAGCAGTTAAGCTTACATCTACCAATTTCGAGTGAATTAGTCGTATAGCGCTTTCTAGTTTGGCTCCTATCTCGAGATAATCGTAAACATAGTGGATTCTGTTGTACAGCTGTTGCATCTTCTCCGTGGCGTACCGTATGGACGGTAACTTTTGCAGTTCCTTCAGTTCGGTGACGATCTCGTCGACGACGTCCTTCAGCTCCTTACCGAAAGGCACGAAGACGAAATACCTCTCCTTGAAGAATTTGACCACCACTCCGGAGTATTTCCGAATGTTCGTCAGGATGTCGTTGCCCTTGATGTCCCGATAGAACTTGTCGATGTCCTGGGTGAAGTTGGTGAACCGATCGAAGTAAGGCGAAGCGATAAGGTCGTTTCCGCGATCGTAGAGGAAATCTACGACCTCCTTGCTGGCTTTCCAAACCACGGTTTCCAGATAGTGTATCAGTCGAATAAACAATGGCTCCACGCGCAGCAAGAATCGATGCCATTGCTGGGAAATCGTTTGGGAAATGTTCCCACAAAGATTCTCGATATACTTGATGAACGAGACGTGAAGGTCCTTCACGATCTTATCGTACTTTTCGATCAGCTTCTCGATTATGTTCGCCACCTGTGTGATCGAGTCACCCCTAAGAATCGCTGCTACGATTTCGGAGACTTTGTTGATCGCGTTCTTGACGGTCTCGATGACCCAAAGCAACGAGTTCCTGATAGCTTGACCCGATTCGCCCATTATCTCCCATATTTCGTTCAGAATGTTGGGCAGAGATTGTATGTGGTTTCGCAGAGCGAGCTCGTCGATCACGTATATACCGAATGCGACGATATCCTTGATGTAGAAGTCGTTCGCGTTGTAAGAGTTGTTCAGGTAAGTCTGCAGCTCGTCCAAGTCTGTTTGCAGCTCCTTGAGGTTGCTGGGAATATAGGTATTGAGCGTTACGCAAATTGAATAACTCCTTGCCATAATGGATACCATTACTAAATCAACATAACTTACTTCCAGTCGTTGATGAATTCTTGAAGATCTTCCTGAGCGTCGTCCCAGACGTCGGAGATGACGCTCACTGTCTCGCTTTTTATGTACTGCTTCCAGTAATCGGCGTCGTTGTTCATCTCGTTGTACATGTCCACAGCTGCTTGTTTGATACCAGTCTGCGAAACGAAGGATACGTTATCGTCAAAGAATAACTATCCGAGGAGATTTATTAATTCATAGAATTCGAGCAAGTATACGTACAACAATGTCGCTCTTCAGATCAGGTCTCCAGCGCAAGGTGGAGGTAACCAATCTCGAGTGATTCAGCTTCAAGTAAAAGGACACGTCGGATATGGTGAAGTCGTCCTCGTAGGTTCTCCAAATGTCGAAAACGGCGTTTCGGGCATCCGGAATCCTTCCGTACATCCGCAAGCTCTCCACCGCATCTGTTGAACACGGAAGGTAATTAACAAACAAATAAAACTCTAGAGAGATACGGTCACTCCCATAAGTATTCGTACTCTTTATGTCTATTTAAGAAGTTTGACCAAATTAAATAATAGTTTTGATATTACCAAATGAATTTTTCATCATTATACATGTACATATTTATACAAACATACACATGGAAACATCAAACCTGTCATTTAATTTAAACACTTCAATAGACATAGGGGGTACGAATATTTATGGGAGTGACCGTAGATGTAAAAGTTAAATGGTATAATAAAGTCTACGAGTTTCTATGTTTTTTTCAGGGGTTCAACGATGCACCTGCAAAGTGCGAGTATAAGTCTTCTAAGAAATAGAAATAAAAAATGTTGTATATACAACTATTAGTGTCAGAACTAGGAAGTGTAGTCACTTATTTTGTGAGCAACCTACCCGGTGTGTAATTAACCATCATCCACGTCAGTTTCTCGCCAGGATCCAAGAAGAAGGCCCCTGTGGCGTTCAGATCCGGCGTTTTCACCATGCTGCCATTCAAAACGTACTGTTTCTCTGACGGATAGTACCGAACGTACAGGTATCTAAGCGCATCATTGTGATCCCTCTGAAAGAGGACCTCCCTGCGATCGACATCCAAACGAGCGTTCAATTGTCCGGACTCGCCAGTCAAGAAGCTGCGATGATAGCTGCCATTGTTCACGGTCTCGAACGTCACCATCTCTCGCTTGTGAACGAATCCACGGACGTCGAGATCGAACCTCGTGTTTGGATGCTTTCCAGTCACCTCGTAGACGTATTTTCTAGACTCGGGCAAGTTGCTCTCGTCCCTGACGAATCCTGATAGTACGAAAAGCTTGTCTGGATCGGTGGAATAGTCCGCGGTAAGAGCAACGTTCACCAAATCCCTCGAGTCCCTTTTAAACAGCTCTCCTTGCAGGGAGACCGTCTTCGCGAAACTAGGATGCCTCAAGCTGAAAGTGGCTCGTTGTTGGGCAACCGTGTTATCGGATGAGAGGTTCGCCCAATTAAACTGGGCGCCAATGGTTCTGGGGTTGTCCGTTTCGCGATCCCAGTCGAGCTTTATTTCGGAATTGATCTTCTCGCGGCTGATCCAGTACGAGCCGTCCAGAGTGAAGTTCCTTCGAGGATAGGACACGCCGAGCACCAGGAATTGGTTATCCACGTCCTCTGTCGTTTTGTTTAAGATGTTCACGCGATAGGATATCCACACGTCCTCTGCCAAGCTCAGCGAGGCGTTCTGATCGAACTCGCCAGGCAAGACTTGATAGTCCGTCCGTAGTTGCACGGTTCTGTTAAAGTGGATCGCTTTCAGGTGAATATCCTGACCCGTGTGAGTCGTTCTGACCCTGGATTCGCCAACCACGTTGAACGCGGTCTTATTGTCTATTCTGTACAGATTCACATGCTTGAATTCCACGGTTGGATAATTAGTCCCTTCATTCCCAGCGCTATACTCGTATTGATTTATATAGATGATACCGATCGGTTTGTAAGGGTTCTCGATTGTGATTTGTATATGATCCTTCTCGAAACCGGCTCTGGACTCGCTCTTGGACTTGTACAGTCCGTGAAGGACCTTCTCTCCGTTGTACATCATGTCGGAGTAACCAGTGGTCACTAAGGGTCGTTTCTCGTAACCGTAGGTCATATGACCCACGTGACGAGTGCTCAGAGGAACCTCCACGTGAAAAATACCCTTCAGATCGGAATCCAGCTTTTGGCTGCGGTAGGTGTAGTCTGAATCCACCATCGCCGTGTTTTGTAACCAGGAGGCCTTGGCGTATCTCTTGTTTCGTTGTCTGGAACAGATGGATGGGAAGCTTGAGTGAAATAGAGGGAAGAATAGTGAAATTATCGAATATAAATGAAGCATTTGGGGCGGTGTTTAGAATGCACATTAGCACGTTCACTACCATCATTCAGTTGGTAAGTAGCCTATCGTTATTCTATGCTTTTGATTGTGTCAAAATAAAATATATTCAGTAGGCAAAGTCCACGTAATATAACATTGACTTATGGATCTCACTTCCTTTCTTTACATAGATATAAAATTGATTTCTTACAGACATGTCCGTCTACTAGTGAACATGTTAAACCCCGGAAGCGAAGTTTCCACTTACAGAGTGGTGAAAACGGTAAATTGACATCCAATTTGCGAGACGTTCATTCCAGGTAGAACGGCGTTGATGGTTCCATTGACGTTCACCAGACTCTCGTACGACACGTTCGCCGAACCGATTTGCGTGCTGGCTGGGTAATAGACGTCCGCGCTTATCAGACATATATTCGTGTCATGGGTGGCATCGTAATCGAACAGAAACACCAGCGTCTCCTGCTGCTGGAATCTAGGGGTGTAGAGCGAATACTTGAGTCCTATCTCCTTGTTGTCGAAGGTCATGTTGAAGAGGTTGTTAACAGACTGAACGGGTAGCATTCCCCAGGATGCTCGAAGGTGGCCGTTGATGTCTCGGGGGCCCATGTGTATCTGTACAAATTTTAAATAACGACCTTAGCAACTTCTAGCCCTAGTGTGATTGCGTACATATAGTAATTTCATCTGATAATGTCAGGAAACTGCTTTGCATTTAATACTAACCGATCCATCCGAGGCGTAGTTCGTCTTAGCGTGCACGGTGTTGTACCCTATCACGTACGACGTGTCCTTGACGCCACCGTTCGCGTGGTAGCTGATCAGAAACCGATGGTCATCGTTGTCAGGGGGTGGTAGCCTGACGATGAAGACTCCGTCGATGTTCTCGTGGTTCCTGAACCCGATGGTGGCGTTCGCCGCGAATTTCCACTTCTCCCGATCGACGTCCACGTCGAATCCAACGTCCACGTTCCTGAAAGCTCGTCTAGGATTCTTGAAGAACAACCGAGTGTCGACGTCCCTGGTGCCCAGGTCCTTCGTTTCGTATCCGATGAGAATCCTCCCGAACATGTCCATCATGTAGACCAGCTTCCACTGCACAGTCGCGTGACGAGTGTCCTCGTTTAGTCTGTTGCGTACTCGAACCTCGCCGCTATCATTGGTCAGCATCATGTTCCCGCTTAGAGTGAGATTCCTAATGTCCTTCAAAGGCGTCTCAGCGCGAACATACAGAGTCGCATTGCCGTTCACTTGAACGTTCATAAACGCGGTGAGCTGGACCTTGTTTCTTTTACCTGACTTCTCGAGAGTCTCTGCTCTTGCTCTCAAGTCCCAGTTCAACGAATTGATCATATTCGCATCCAACGTACTGTTTAGAGAACCACTGACCAGAGTCGCGTTTATGCCATACTTCTCCCTCTTCAGGTTCAGTACGAAATCGTCCACGTCAGTCGCAGTCTTCGACTTCGCCATTAGGTTCACAGTGTCCTTGGAGCAGATGATCGTGGCGGATACCTTGCGCGTGACTTTGGTCGCAGCGTTCGTCAACTCGCCCTCCAGATTGTACAAAGTGTCGTTTAACTTCTTCACGTCGCCTTGAAACTCGTAATGAGGCTCGGATAGAGACGGAGTATAAAGTTTGCCAACGACTGCTCCAGCGTTGTAGTTTCCTAAGAGCTTGTACACCCGATCCTCGAGGTGTTTCACATAGATCGCCAGCCTTGCAGAGTCGTTGGCTGCAATCGCGTTCGTGTACGCGACGTCAGCTTCGATGCTCTCCAGCGACTCTATCCAGGTCTTCAGGACAACAGTGGTCTTCATCTGGTCATCAGTCAGGAACCATATCGATTGGAGGGATACTGATTTAGAAACAGGCTCTGCAATTTCGCCAGTGATCTTCACGTACTTCTCAGCGGTCGTGAAGTTTCTCCTGACGGTGATGACAGATTTTGGCAGTTGCAGCATCGGCGTGTCGATCTTGGTCTCCACGATTGCGTCCGCGATCGCCTCTTCGGTCTTCAGCGATCCTACTACGTCTATCGCGCAGTCTGGAGCACGAATACCCACCGTTGCCTTGTAGAAGTTCTCGTCGACGTTCATTGTAGTGCTCGTGTTGAGAAACTTGAGAAACGTCAGAGGGGTCTTGACGTTGAGCTTGACGAAGTGCGTCTGCGAGTCGTCCGTTTCGCTCTCGCTGCAAACGTAATTCACGTCTAAGCCTGTCTCGATCCAAGTTTTATTTTGCCTCACGTTCACGGCGAATTGCATCACGTAGTCGATCTTCTCCATGTCCACGACGAACACGTTCAGGCAGACGAGCTCGTTGAAGAGCTTGAACGGGGTGATCAAGTTCAGCTCGTTCTTCATGTTGAATAAATCCTCTATGAAGAACGTGTCGTCTAGGACGATCTTCCCTTGGAAGTATCGCGCCGTACCGTAAATCTTGTACTGCGGTCCGTCGTTGTCTATGTCCAGCTCTCCTAGAATAGGTTCCATGATCGCAGGGTAGATCTCGACTTCCCCGTGCCAATAAGAACTACTACGCTCTTCTTGGTCATCCTCGAACTCGACGTAATCCTCGTCCTCTGACGTCGAGTTACCCGCAACTTCCGTCGGTGCTTTGATCGGTATATTAACGGGGGGTGGTTTCGGACCGGCCTTGACCTTTGCGCCGAACTTTACATCCGCCAACCTGATAGTAAACTCTGTGTCGACGTCCCACTTCTGATCTTCGGCGTTCGACGCGAACAGCTTCGCGACTGCTCCAATTTCTTCGAGGCCGCGGACAGGCGTGAAGAGCAGGTAGCTGTAGTGCAAGTCGGTGATGCTTCTGTAGTGCCAGACGCCCTGGAAGCCAGCGAGCATTTTATTGTAAGCGACTCTAAAGTCAGCCTCCCGATTGTTCAGCTTGGCCACGAGGAGGGTCCTCTGAAGCAGCTCCAACGGCGTGGCGAGCATCAGCTTCACGTTGAAGTTGTATTCTGCAGTGAGGAACTGGCAGAGGACCTCGAAACCGATGGGACCGCTCGGGACCACCACCTCCGCCACCATGTGTCTGTTGCTCTCCGACAGGCCAAATCGTCCACGAACGTAAGAGAATTTCTCCAAAGGTGTGGTGACGTTAAACTGCACGGTAGACTCCTTGAAACGGCGAAGGTCGCCAAGCAGCTTAGCTGTATATGTTCTCTTGTCCAGGTCTAAGTTCGCCGCGCCTAGGAACTTCCAATCGGACAGGATTTGCAGCTGACACCTCATGTCGGACTTCCTGTAACTGGTAACCGCAGACTCGAGGTGCAGGTTACCGGTTATGTTGAAGACGTTGTCGTGCTCCTTGTCCAGGTACCAGATGCTCCACGCCTCGATCACCTTGTCGGGGTTGTACTTGATCAATAGACGAGTGTCAGCGGTTTCTGATTCGATGATCTTGTGTGTGACGTTGACGGTGGTCCAGGAGATGGAATGCACGGAGCTGGTCACGCCGCAGTTGGCCTTCCACTCTTTCATCTTCTCGTGGTCGTACATGCTGCCGTCGAATTTTACCAGCAAGTGTTCCGAATCCTTCCAATGAGCTCCAGCGCTTAGTCTGATCCTGTTTCGTTCCTGCAGGTATCTGTAATGGGATTAAAATGGTAATTTTAGACAGACGAGACTTCATGTCATCGGTTATTATTTCGTAATAGAATAAACTACCGAGTAATATAAACCTAAATGCTTAGAAAAGTATATTCTATTGTTAAGAAAGGATCAGAAACCGACAGGACTAAACACGATGTGCAAAGCTTTCGTAATATTCTGGGTTTCATAAATTGAAATAGATAATGCTAGTGTGTTAACAATGTGTTAAGAGTGTTCAAGCAAAAAGAGGATACGAGCTGTTCGTTATGAATATGGTCGGGAGGATTACTTTGCGATTAAAGCTGTCTTTCTCCAATAATCGAACGGCGTGAGGAACTGACTTTCCACCTTCACCGACTTCACCCACGGCTGCACGTCATATTCTGTCGCGACGAACAGCTTGATCGCTTTGTTTGGGTTCCAGTCGACCGCCGCGTCCAGAATATAATTGTACGAGCCCTTCGAGGCCACTCGACAAGAGCCAGTGATGAGACGACCAGGGTAAGCTAAGGTGACAACGGCGCTGAGGTTCTTCTCTGGCAAGTGGTCCTCGATCTCTGAGACCACCACTCTGTCCAACTCAAGGAATATCACAGCCTTCAACGCGGGATCTCTGTTCGCATCCCACTTCACCTCCGCGCCAAATTCTTTTCTGTTCTTCTCGTTGATCCCCGTTAACGCCAGATGAATGTCCCTCCATTTGTCCATGTGCATCTCCATGCGTATCTCTCGTTCCATATCGACGTACGTCATCAAGGAGTACACGTTGTTCTTGTACCGTCCTTCAACGTACGTCATGATGTTCGTCGGTGACGACACCGTGTGGTTCAGAATGAACGCGTACTTGTCCCTGCCCACATGATCCACGTGTAGATTGATCCTGACATCGCTATAATTCTTATACAGTTTACAGTTCACGAGAACGTCGCTGGGAAAGCTCGGGGACTTCAGGTTGAGCTTCAGATTGTGGCTGATGACGGTGGCCACGGACCGGTCGGAATAGGTACCGCGAGCCGTCACGTTGTGCCCGCTGAACCAAGTTCCACTGAGATCAAGTTCGTAGGTACGCTTCGAGCGTTCTATTATTCGAACGTCCACCAGCATGGAGTTGAAATTCGGGATCGTCAGGTTCGTGTGACCTTCCAAAGCGAACATCAGACCTCGCGGCATTATCAGGATCACCGTTAGACTGATTACTTTTCCTGGATGGACAGAGAGTTTCAAGTTTAGGCCCATACTTGACGTATTTTTAACAAGGTGTTCTAATATCACTATAATAATTTTCTAAAAAGAAAAAGTGGAACGACTCGACCAACCTGGGGCATATCCTATCATCAAGCTGCTCTTCGACTCTGGCCCCATAGAGTAGTGATCGACGCTCATCTTAACGTCCAAGTTCTGTATGGGCTTCGTGATGGAGATCGACGCGCTCACTTTCGTGTCCCGATTTTGAAAATACATTTTCGAGTACGAAAGTATCAATTGCGCTGTGAGCTTGTGTCGGTCGTCCATCAGATGTGGCTTCGAGTTGACCTCTGCATGCAACTCCAAGTGACCCAAAGCCTGCCGGTACCACGCGGTTATCACAGCGTTTAACTGCGGATACGCGGTGGAACGTAGCTTCAGATCAGCTGCCTTGTGAGTCAGCGTCCTCCAGGACCGATTGGACAATGATATTTCCAACTGAAGCGTTTCCTTCTTGAGCATCTTCTGCAGCTGGTACTTCAGCTGAAAGTCAGCAGCTACGCTCACGTTCCTTCGAACGATGTAACCCGTTAGTTTACTCCACATCCTCTTCGTTTGGAAGGTCAAGTATACATCGCACTGGGACACGTTGTTCTTGTGGGCGTTTCTTATCGTCCCTTTCAAAGAGATTTGGTAATCAAGTATCAGCGATTAGGTGACTCTCTATGTATGAACTTTAGAGTTTTATGTCATATCTGTCAAGAAAGAAATTGTTCTTTAATACCTGACAGAGCAGCGATTCGCTCGTTGTTGACGATCAGATGCATCTGCGGACTGTAAGTGTAACCATAATTGGACTTCTTGGTCGAATAACCCAGGCTGGCGTCGAAGTGTTTGGTACCGTTTATGTCGAAACCTATGTCTATAAACGTCTCGTTTTCCGTGTTCTTATAGGTGCCTGAAAGAAAGAATTTCGATTTTACCACGAGACTCAGACTTGGACCGGTATCCTTGCTAACCATCGTTTACCTTCAGCCACCAACGAATTTCCAGCGGATCGCAGCAGAACGAGAGCATTGTGCGTCCCTTCATCGAAGGACACAGTGGCACTCAATTCTCTGTTCACCTGTGACCCAGGTGTATCGAACATGATTTTGAAAAGGTTTTGTTTCTGTAATAAGACATCGTTACATCAGTTGGTAAATCTCGCTCTTCCTTATGTACAGGGCTCCAGGATTCCTTAAATCCCAGAATTAGTGTAAGAACCGGAAATAGGGGGTAGCTGAGACGATTCTGAACCACAATTTCCTTTACAGAAGCATCGGATGGTACTCCGTTTTTCAATTATTAACGAGAAATTCTTACACTAATTCTGAGACACCCTATAACGAGAACAAGAGAGACGATACCTCTGTTCTCTCCCACTTGTACTCTAGCAAGTAGTTTTTAGCGGTAGTGTCAGCCTTGATTAACGCGATCTTGAAGAGCATGGGCCCGCTCAGGACAAAGTACGGCGCGTCGGGTTTCTTCGTCACATTCGATAGCTGGTAATCGACGCACATCTTTAATCCCACGAGCTTGTCGAGGGCGGACCAACTGCAGCTCGTGTTACTGATAACGTCACCTCGCATGATCGCCTGTTTCGCATTCTTGTCGTTCTGGCCAGCTATCAACACGCCCAGCGGCCTTTCCTCCACTTGGGCTCCGTTGCCCTTGGTCAGAACTATGTCCGTTCCAATGGAGAACACCTCCATCTTTTTATTCGGGAGACCCAAGCTCAGCCGTACCAAACGCAGGCCCTTTACCTCCAAATGAATTTGGACCGCTCCAGAGGTGTAGACGTTCGATCGCAATTTTATTCCAGCGGTCTTGTAGAAGGCGTCTACAGTCATGCTGCTCACCACGTCGACGCTTATACTGTTCAGAGAGGAGAGTAATAACATCCTTTAGAATCAGAAGACAACCGCGAAAGACGAATAGAATTATATTTATTTACAGACAGTCCCGTAAATATTCGTACCCCCTACTATGTCTATCGAAGAAGTTTGACTAAATTAAATAACAGTTTTGATATTATCAAATGAGTTTTTACATGTGTACATTGTATTTATATATACATCAACATATTTATACAAATATACACTTAGAATGTATTATTGTAATGTATTATACATATGTATTATATGAATTACTTAATTTAAACAAATTTCTTAGGGGTACGAATATTTACGAACTGACCGTAAATATATTTATTCTACGAATACCTTGGCGCGAGGTTGCTGATGATTTCGATCTCCCCGCTGGAGATCCGTTTGATATCGTGTAACCCTGACATCTTGAAGTTGCAGGCCGCGGAACCAGCGAAATCCAAACGCACAGGTAAACCAGAAGTCGTCGGCACCACATACGTGGAATCCAAGAACATTACCGCATTCTCGTAATGAATTTCCTTTCCAGAAACGATTTGCTTGAATTTCTCCCATGGGTTCAACTCTGTCAAGGCTTCTCTGATTTCTTCGTCGTTGTTCAGCACCTGATACTTCAAGTCATTTCCAAACACCTGAGTAAAGGTAAAAATGATACGATTAATTATCAGAGTGCGAACAAGGGTGTCTGGTAATACTACCTCAACTATCGCGTAGTATTACTTACTTTGTAACCAAGACTGATTCTAGGATTATCAAAGTTATTGTCGATGACGTCAGGCAGTCGTTTCACGCGTTTCCAGTAGTCCTCTTCTGGTGCCGATCTTAGAGTCCTGAGGAAACCTTTGAAGAATTCCGACATTTTCTCGCCACTGTACGGTCCATCCGGTCCGAAGAACTTCTCCGCGTAATACTCGAGACCCTCCAATCTCGTGGACAGCTCGAAGGCGTTCACAGATTCGCCGAAGAGGTCCAAGGTGACGTTGAACGTCGCTGAACGCGGTATGTACGACCTGGGCGAGAAGATCAGGTTCCCTTGATAGTTCGCCCCGAAATTGTATTCCTCTGAGAAGAACGACCCGTCGTAGTTTCGCGAGAACTTTCTTATGTCGCTGTTGAACTTGTTATTGAGATCCCTGTCCGTTAAAAGACTCTGGATATTCACCATCGTCGGCGAGGCGGACTTGTAGAGGTTCGTCAAGTGGCTCCAGACGAAGGTGCCAACTGTAACCAGAGATTCTGCTGTTAACAAAGCACCGCGGTCGAGAGCAACTATAGCAACGTTTTCCAAACTGCGCGATTGCTTGAATGTTTCGTCAGATGAGGTGTATTATAACTGGACTGCGAATCTTTATGCAAAATAAAATCATAGCAAACGTACCTACAAAAATTGAAACTAGATAGGAATTCATTTTACTCTGTAAATAATATAATATAAACTCTACTTTCAATATTTTTTATATTATAGTATACTGTGTAGATTTTGTAGTTTCTTGCACATTCAAATTTCCTATAAATGCATAAAGATCCGCAGTCTAATTATAACTAAGGTAGTTTGGAAAGCGCTGAACTACAGAATTCGTCACCTTGATTGACCTCCTCCATCTTGAGAGTGTGTTTAATCGTTTTAATAACATTGTAGTCGGGACAGCGCATCACTTGCAAATAAGACGCTATTCGTATTTCCGTATCCAAGGTAAAGTTCCTATAGTAGTCCAAGAAGAATTGATCCCGGGTTTTCTCGCACGAAGGCATCCTGCGATGGGCATCGACAGCCGCGACGCGAATTTCCATCGAAAGGAATCCGCTCGAGTCATCTATGCATTCTTTCAACCGTCTCATTAAGCTTTCCGTCTCCAGTCCCATGTTCCCAATTGCTTTCAAAGCTTCCATAGTCTAAAATTAAAAATATGTGCCACGAGAATATTAAAAATACGCCACGAAAATATTAAAAACACGTCTCGAAGACTAGCGTGAAATTGAAATGTGACGTACATCCTTGATCGTGGAGGGTGAATGGGTTCTAGGCGCGCAACCCTTCTCGATTTTCTGCTCGAGGTACGACACGAACCGCGTCACTTGCTCGACGTCGTTGCATCGGGTTTCATGAGTGGAGCAGAAGGCGTGAATCATGGCGGAGTAACTCAAAACGAACTGAGCCTCTGGGATGTGACTCTGAAACTCCAGCAAGGGCGAGAGAGTCACGATCATCTCTTGATTCGGCCGTGGGATCAGCGCGAAGGCTGTCACCCAGGTGTTTGTTGTCCCATGGTCGATGTATCTTTTCATTATGAGGTCCTTCATCACGCTCACGGCTGCGTTGCTGCCTAAGAATGGCAGAGCATCCACGATGTGTTTTCTATGGAGTACAAAAATAGATTTTATAAGAATAAAAAGCTCGTCAGATATTCTAGAGAAGGAGAACTATCCTATAAATATAGTCCTATAGATAAAAGGGATAACTTTGTGCCACGATAGTGTACTATACCTCCATTGCTTTAGAATATGTGAACATTGATTAGAATAACGTTGGCTGGAACGTTATATTTTTAACATCGTCGAGTTTGATAGTTAATATCATGTAAGAGTATAAGAGAAAAGATATAGATATTCGAAATAGAAATTAAGTCCTAGGAGATTTGTCTTTCGAACAATTGAATTATCCTCTGACCTACGAAACTACTTTCTCTACTGCCAGGTATACGATTCAACTACTAGAAAAACCAGCTAATCCTCTAATCCGTTAGGGCCCTCCCGCCTGTCCTTCGGTCTCGAAGTCGAGGCAGCAATTGGTCATCCAATTGGTCACCTATTCAACGAGAAAATCCTAACTCCGTAAACTCATACGAAAACTCCGGCTCCTCCAAGTCGTAAACTAATAATTCATCCGAACGTAATCTCTAAAAGCAACAGAACAGTCCTATCCCCGTGCCATAAATTGTATCCAACGTTGTCCTTACCAGGGTCGAATTTTGAGTATTTCCTCAAACACCGTCTCCCCCATTCTTATTTTGCATTCAAACAACAAGCTCCTACTCACTTTCCAGTTTTGCAAATACTGTTGGCCCTGGCGAACAGCTGCGACAACGACGGGTAGTCCAGCAATCGTGCAGAGTGAACGAATTCAGTGAAGGTTTCGGGGAATTGTTGTTGGAGCTCGTCCATGTTCACCCCTAGCCTGCACATCGTTTTCAGAAGATCCCTGGACGATCTCAGCTCCCCGTGTATAGTCCTGGGTGTTTTCGAATAATCGTATACCAAGTCGGTCCTCTTCGCGCGATTCCATCCTCTGGTGCCCATATTATAATCCTCTTCCTCGTTCTCGTCGTTATTCTCCTCGTCCTCGTCGTCTTTCGTTTCTCTGATCAATCTAAGCACAGCGGTAGACTCGGTTCTCGCACCCGTACTACCACTCGAAAGCGGTTGGAACCGATGCAGATCGTTGCAAACGACCTCCTGGTAGATGTTGTGATCGATGATCAGCTCGCAGTCGCTTCGAGACTGCAGAAGAGGATGTTGTGCGATTCGAGAACTCGACCTGGGGCTCCTGTAGACGTTCGACTGAATAATAGAGAAGTGTTTGGACCCGTAAACGCAATCAGAGAGGTTCTTCGTCTTCTTCACCACCAGGCTCGTGCGTTTGGCCCCGTGAAAGTGGTAGAACGTTTTGCAGAGGCCGTTCACGTCCAGTTCGTCCTCTCGATGGTCCACGTCGAACCTTTTCATGGAGTTCTGGAGCATCGACAGAACTCCCCTCTTCAGGTTCAACGCCCAAATTGGATCCTGACTGTCCGGGCATAGCTCTTCTATCCGTCCATCGTCGAATGAGAATCTTAGGGCGAATCGTTCTAGATTCGTCTTGAACTCTGCACCAGCACGATCGGGGAACCTTGGATTATACTTTCGGGGATCGTGGCTTAGGCTAGCGTTGCGGAATGTCAGACTTCCCTCGCAGGGACTGGTGAACCGAACGACCAGGTCGGCGTCGAGGCGGAGGGTTGATTCGTTTCGTGGATGACCCGACGGGCCTCCTAGATTCGTGCTGACGTCCACAGAGTATCTGTACCAGTAGGAGACGTCCTCTTGGTATTTGAACTTCCTGCTCGCTGGAACTGCAAATATACTCCATCTTTGAATCTCTAACCATAGCTGAGATGGCCAAACTTTTATTCGAACGGATCAAATTGCATGCGGATAGTCGGTGAAATTTACAGTCGTTAATAATAAAATATATAATTCTGTAATTCGGATAGTAATTTGTATTCAATAATTAATTGTACATTCCCATTTACCTTTGCATTTCGTCCGACTGCAGGGCGTCAGGTCCTTGACGATCTCTGAAACAAGATTAGCGTCGAGATCGGTGAAAATTTCGACTGGAACAGTCGTTCGTAAAAATCGGCTCGCTTGAAGAGCGTGTTGTGAATGGAAGTTACGTTCTACCGATAACGTGACCGATATGCGAACTGTGCACTCGATGCAGCTTCTCGGAATGGAGCGTCGAATAACACGCGCCATCGTTAAACGTTGATAAAGTAATCGCAGTGTCGTTCAGCTTCTGACGACTCTGACAAGAGAGGGTCAGTAGCGGCAGACGCCGAATTCAATTAAATTGGTATGGGGATTGGTAGTTTTACGTCAAGGGTAGCGAACCTATAGCACGCGGCTGAGTACGTACGGTTATTTACAAAACTATATAATTTACGTGATAAATTATAATTGAAATTGTAATTATAAATTTACTATATAATTTACTACGTAATTTTACGTATTTAATCAATACAAAGGCAGAGTGACCAGTCTTAATTTATTCAATTTAAGTGTTAATTAACACTGAACTTACCACGATTGGTCAAACAACAGTTTTTAAAATTCCATGTACAGTTCTTATATACAATATATGAATTACATGTATACAATTGTTTCATGTACCTTTGAATTTATAAATTTATTATAATATCGCGTGAAATATGCTTGCACCAGTGGGAGTAGATATAGATGAATATATCGGTAGGTTTAGTGTTAATATAGTCTACTTGAGGTTGCATTCAAGTAAACAATAGCACACAGTCTATTTAAGAACCCTTTTTACCTGTCTGCACCGTATCGATCACTACGCAGATCGCGACAAAAAGGATCGCCACGCTGCTCCACGATCTTCGATCGCGAGTCATGTTGCTGCTTCCGGTAATCGCCGAGGTCAAGATCGTCACTCCTTTCTCGGCACGTTCTTCATCCCTTTATCCACGAGTACACTCTTCTACTCCATTCTATCACCGAACGATTCGATTCACGCGAACGTTCCACTGCGCGAAAGACAATCGCGTTTCGACGCTGTAATTTGAAAGAAAGGGGAGCTCCGTTTACTTCCGTTATTTCTCGCACTGTACGTCCACGCGTAACTTTCAGATCAGGATATAAAATCACGAGTTGAAACAGTGGTGGTTCGGAAATAAAAATTTATCTCAGTATAGCTAATCAAGAATCTGTTAGACACAATTTCTTTTTCAATCACTTGATAATTTCACGTAACGAGGAAGAACTACCGTTCCAAAGCACTATTAATTAAAACTATCGAAGAACGATCGTGGTTAATTGCTGCAAATCCTCGAGTAGCTATACCGATACGAACTTTTATCGTTGACGCAGCTCGTCGACGCTCAGCACCGATTGAATTACACGAAATGAAAGAACTACTTAAAGAATACGTAAAAAAAAAACGAAACGTTGTTGAAACGCAATCGTGCTGGGTGAAATCGTACCGTATCGAGGATATCCGCAAAAAGTTGCAAGCAAGGAATCGCAGAGGAGATCGCTGATCGAGCGGAAAGATCGAACTGAGCCCGATTGGGGGTGCAAAACGGGCAACGGCACGCTCGATGGGAAGCAGCCCGTGTACACTGTGTATCGGTTAAATAAGTGCTTCCTGCCCTGACCGTGTTCACCGACCGAATGGCTAACAACACCGAATCAACTGGAGTAGCCCTCTTGGAGGGGGAGAGAGGATCCGATGCCAAAGGTCTTCTTGTTTTTTTTTATATTTGTAAGGGGTCAAGGGTCTTCGTAGAAGATAAGATAAACCCGAGAAACGATCATTCCCGGACTGTGTATGATCCTTGCGGTAACGTTCGTGGAATACGTATCGAAATTTATTATTACGATTTCAATTCTGTGCCGCGATAACGGGACGTTCGACAATGCCGTGTTTATCAGTTGCAGTATTAGGGACGAAAGAGTCTCTCGTTACTTGCATGCGCCTTCCAAAATAACTGTCCTCATCTGTTTAACATTCTTGCATTTAAGAGTTCAAGCATGGGTCGATCAGCTTGTACAAATTATAGAAGGAACAATGTGTTAGATTTGCATAATTGGACGTTATTATATGGCACTGAAGTTTGTATAACGAGTCAGAAATTATAGAGAATGGGTACTGGGATGTCTGAATAAATGCTAGAGGGAACGCCATTAATGTTGGCCTTTGGGATTTTCATATAAAAAATATCTGTCGCTGTACGATGTGTAAAGTTTAGTAGAGATCGAAAAGAAAATGGAATCGTTCGAAGGTCATGAGTTTTAGATCGAACAATTTTATTGGTCAATGGAACCCCTTCGATTAACGAAAGTATACCATATCAGATCGCAGTGTTCAAGGCCGACAAAAATGACGCGGTTTAAAATTACTTACGGAACGTTAAACAAAGGTCAAAGCTCTATGTTTACGACGACGTGTGTAAACAAAAATTGTTCTGCATACCAAGAATTATGCAAATTATTGCCTAATGATCGTGTTATCGCAATGATTTTAGCTCGAATAAAGTACCCGTCTGGAAACTAAGGAAATCGTAGATTGTTGTTTATTAAAAGATCCTAATACATTTCAGTAAGACATCTTATTATATTTAATTTGAATAACTAAATTTCATGATAAATTAAATTTATTTTAATTTATTGCCGCATCATCTTCCTTCCTGTCCTCCCCCTCCTGTTCTAGGAACACTAATTCATTCCGTGTGGAACTTTTGCGTGTATGAGCATGTAGTGATTCCTGGAATAATTTTTATTGTTAATAAAAAATGCGTTAAGTAAAACATTAAGCAAATGGAATTAAAGGATTATTAATTTACTTATTGTATTGTGTTTACAATTTGCTTATATATCTACCCGATAAACACTCATGTTTAAAAATGATCGTGTTTTATAGATAGTTAGAACTTTGGATTTCTAAAATTGATTGTAGAAACGAACGTATCTACCTGTTACTTCGAATAATTAACGTACAATTGTATGTATATATCTATAAATTATATTTAGATTCAAATGTGTCATTAAACTTAAATGATTATGTTATCAAATACTCCAAAGTTTATTTTTCAAATCAAAGTGATTCTTTCCCAACTGTACTAGTCGAAACAAAACTCAAATACAGATAGTATTAATAACGATATATTTTCTATAATAAAATTCTTAAATTATTATTTGATATAATATACAATATTTAAATATTTGTAATACATTTATTAATCTAATTTGAAGATTTAACAAGATTAAACAATTTCTAATTGTTATGTTTTAGAATCTTGAAGCGCCCGCTCATTTTAAATCGTAGCATTCAACATTCGAGATATATCGATACCTCCAGCCAAACCTAATGTTTTTCGAACGGGTGTTATATTAAATAACGCTTCTGCAAACTTTTTGTATCGCGAAAAAACGTTTTTTCGCTGATTGGATGATGTAAGATGCGATATGATTGCGATGACGAATCACAGCAAAATATATTCAATCTGGTTCTACGCAGCGGGATGCTATAATCCATCCAGTGAGACAATATACTCTGGTTACAAAACCCACGTGATTCGCGACGAAATCTCATTGGTTCTCTGTATCTCTCGCCAGGGATGTATCGTAAAGTAAATCAAAATTCGTAAAAAAATCTGAGTAATTGTTCAAAATACCAATGAGCGGACGTTCATTAAAAAATATTCCTAAATGTTAGAATTCTGTGTTTATCTGTGTCAAGTAACGAAGATGTAATTTTTGGAGAACGAGGAAAACACCTTTTTCTTGATATCTTTCCTACTTTTACAATGTTTAATAACCCGAACCATACTTTATTTGATATCTTTATATCTCTTCTCTTTATGGCTTCTTTACTGCACAACTGTAATTGTTATAAATTATTTGTAACTTCAATGTTCGTTTATCCAAGGCCCAGCATCCCGCCATTTCGGTCCTGAGTGAAGTCACGTGGTTCTGTCACCAGAGCCCATTGTCTCAACGGACGAAGTATAGCGGCGTTGTGTGTACTAAACGTTTAAAGAACGTCGCGCGATAGGTGTGAAAAGTGTTTTTTTTTCCACACACAACCTGTGAGTAACTGGCCTGCTTTTTTTTTATTTGCTCGCATCTCGTTGGACGTGTAAAGCGCTCAGCTGTAGTACGGGTACGTGACGGAAGATGTTTTGCTAGTGAAGGTTTGCGCCACCGTATTTTGACGCGAGACACGAACTGTCATCGCGTTCGGTACGACCAGAACGGCTCCCTTGGCGAGAATCGACGCAAAAATAAACTGTTTACGATGGGGACAGGACTAGCAATATCCCACGTCGGTGGTGTCGCGATTTTCTAATCGACGTTGGGATTAAACGAGTCGTGAACGCGTTGTTCGTGAAACGCGAAATCGCGACTTTCCATCAAAATGGGAAATTGTTTGAAGCGTGCTGGAGGCAGTCAACAAGACAACACCAATTTGTTGGGTAATAATCCCGATCCTTCGTTGGCTATTGGTTCTTCGCAGGAAGGCCTCGGACCTCCGATGCTCACTAACGTAATTACATTTCTTTTATTCCACCTTCGACTGTACGCAAATTCTGTTCGTCTCTTATCTGTGCGAAACGTACGAACGCATCGACCCTCGGCAACAGTATTTCTCCTCGATGTCCCCGATTTCTCTTTTTGTTTTTATGGTAGCGAAGTTATTAATATACAGTAAGTCCTCCACTTACGCGGTTAATTATATACTTTCTGTTTAAGTTGAATTATATAAATACGATGTATCGCGCGCAGGAACAAAGATCAAGAATAATGTTATTCAATGAGCATTCAATAAACTGACAATATAAAATCATTTTTGAATAGCTGAAGATTGAGTAAACTATTTAAGTAGAACTGTAATTTCTGCCTGAATTGATCTTTCTTTCTATCTATAGTACAAAAGATAATTAATTTCAAACAGATTCCTATATACTCCTTTACAGAAAGTAAAGTTGAACAAAAAAAAATGCCCAATATGATGCCTACATTATCTTTTTGCAATAAAAAACCTATAATATCAATGAATTGTTCTTAATTATTTGAAGTAAAATTCTTATTTGCTTCCAATTCCATAGGAGGTGGTTCGCTTTTCTTATCCATCAAATGTACCAAGAATGCACCAAGGCATTGGTATCGGTGTTACATTAGGACCAACCAGTGGACCTGGTACTCTGAGCGAAGAAGAGCAGCAAGTACTAGTCGCAAAACGTATAGGACTTATCCAACACTTGCCTATGCGGGAATATGATGGAACTAAAAAGGGAGAATGTGTGATATGTATGATGGAGTTGGTGATCGGAGAGGAAGTTCGTTATTTACCCTGTATGCACACTTATCATGCGCTCTGTATCGACGATTGGTTGCTACGTTCGCTGACATGCCCATCATGTATGGAACCAGTAGATGCAGCATTGATTAGCTCGTACCATCCAACCACTTAACGTCGCAAAGATGCAATTTGGTGTAGCTGACCGGTAATCAAAGTATACTACCATGGTAAACAGAGCAACTGGAAAGAACCGTTAATTTTACTATCGCGTATAATGGCTTCCAACTAGTACAGGGGCCTTCTCTTGTTAATGGCCAATTATATTTGCCATTGTATTCGACGTATTCGCGCACGTGCTGAGTAATACTAATACTTGTATTATAAAGAATTGTAAATGTCTCCTACATAGGTCATTCCCTCTTACAGGGTAATGTTCTCCATACGGATCATTGCAAACACAGTATGGTGTATTTACGATCAGAAAGCAATCGCCATAGTCGGTTAGTTTCCTGCAAATTTAAAATAATTTTTTTTTCGTACAGCTGAAAGATGTTCTATTTTATGCTCGACTAAGCGGAATAACTGAAAGATGTAATAGTGTGTTGCTAAAGCTATTTTAAGTTGAATAAACTAAATAGTATCTACTTGACTTCTGTCGTTTGGTCAAGTAGCGATAGACTATACGTACACACTGTGAATATTGCGAGCAATATGACGTACTACAAAATATCATGCTACGTACATATATGTTTAACTGTAATTGCAATCATTTCATATTTCCAGATACTAAAAACATATTTTTGGATTGTATCTTTCGACATACAAAGTTAATCTCGTTATTTTTAAATACAATGTCTCTCATTTCGACATAGCGATATCGTGAAACGCAGGTGATCTTTTCCTCGAGAATTGGGTATGATGTGGTTCTGAAAAACTATAAACCAAAAATATTGGCATTCAGAGTTTGCTATTAAGTTCTAAGCTATTCCACGTGAAAATAATGGGCTGTTTGTAATTGTATTTTTATGTTACTATTTACCAGATATCGTCTGTATATTCTTTTTATATATGTATACATATTGTTATATTCTATTCATGACATTGAAATGTTCACATTAATTGCGTTTAACGGGACGTACGCGTAGACATAGTAAATATTATACGTGTATCGCGTTGTTAGTGCTTTAAATGAAAGCAACAGCAACGCATCGAACGAAGTCACTGATTTAACTAATTGGTCAAAGGAACATTAGTTTAATGCTTTACAACTGATTTATCGTTATCGATGCTTATTTATCGTAAGAAAAACCAATCGGTGAAAAACTCTTTAATTTTATAGAAATACTCGAGCAAGTACGTCCATCTTGAGCTTTTGTGTCGTTACATCTAACCGTACTCAATTTTGATGCAATTTGAATTCGAAAAGCACGAGGGAATGGACGTTTTAGTTTAAGATCGATTTATAATTCGTTGGAGTTCGAATACGAGTTTGAAAAATTGCATAATAGATGAACTATTTAACTTAGATTTCGGTATGAAATTAGAGCTAATAAGTGAAATTTTTGTGATGATAAAAACAATCAGCCTGTGACCATTATCATCGTTGTTTTCTGTACCACATTACCGAAGATCAAAAAAAATTTCGATCAATTTCATATGATGAATACGCATTCATATTCATCGTATGAATTTGGTATACATGTATTCGTATATCTACCGAAATTTTTTATACATATATACATTATACACAATATATGTGTATATGATAATATTCATTTAAATAATTCCTATGGGGGTAAGAATATTTTCATGGTTTACGAAAGCTTCACGTGTAATGTTGCTGATTTGTTTAAAGAGGAAAATGATGCTGTGACATAGTGATTTATTGACGAAATGCAAATATAGGTATAGTGATTTAATTAAAATATAAATATTTAGTAAGAACTATTGAGTTTTTACACACGCAATACCCTCTTTCCTTCCGTGAATGAATTTCATTCAGTACTGGAATGCATGTCAATAAATTTTTATTTATACCAAGTTCTCATTGGAAAACACGTTGCCAGTTAAAATCCTGGAGAAACAAGAACACAGAGGAAGTCCTTTTCTTATTTATGTTTCTATATAAAGCTTCGTAAGCAAAGTTTTGTTGATAAACTTAGAATGAATCATTCCAAGGTCTCTTCGATGGCTCCTTGAGTTATAGTTTGACTATATATAGTTGCATTTCGTGTTTAAAACTTCTTATAATTTAAAGCAATTAAATTTGACGACAAAGTACTGCTTGCATTTGTTAATATTGTTAGTATTATTTAACACGGGTGGCTCTAGTCGTACATAGTCGTAGGTCATTTTCAATGCGCTTGTATTTACAAGTAGTTATACTCCCACTTATCACAAAGAAGAATTCTTATTTGATTATATTTACATAATTGGACTTTACAAAAATTGTATATAATATCGATTTTTACTCAGGGTTATTAATTATTATTGTATAATTGAAAATCACCAGATAGGGCACCAATCAAAACCCTGTCTTCTTCAGGGAAGTCTCTATTGTTGGTGCCATAGCTGGTGACTTTTTCTTAAAGCCTAAGAATGACATTCATGTAAATAAATTCGCAAATGCTCATACAAAACATATTGATTCTCAATAATCTACTAATAGACTAGTGTTAATGAAATATTTTGTAATACGATTATTTCCCAAATAAAGACTGTAAAGCCAAAAGATATATTTAAAAAGTTTCTAATTTAAAAAGAATAATTTTACTGTTGTATAGTGGGGCACCAATGGCGCCATCAATGTATATTTTTGAGCCACTCCTGGCCGGAAGAAAATGTCACTAGACGGAGTCCTAGTAACACGAAGGTTGGAATGTTGTGTAAATAGGGAGAGAGAAGAATGGTCTCGCTCAATCATCAGTCAGGGAGTCTCACATCGGTCCGTAGGCGTCATCATGGTGTGTGGGCCGGAGCGTTTTTGAGAGACGACCAGTTTGTTTTCAGTCGATAAGAGGTGTGGGCATTTACGTTATTATGGTGATGCTTTCGGGGGGAGTGGCGGTGCTCGTGCTACGGAATATCGCTATGGGGACAACCGTCGGCGATACGCAACGTACAATTACGAAATAAGTTTTGAAAAACGGAACGATATTACGACGGACGCGTACAATGTCGAGTACAGGACGAGTATTTCTCTTACGTCGATTCGAGTGGGCTCGCAAATGGACGGCGGTTTTGTTATGGGTGTTATACGTGATCCTATTGAACCCTACGAGTGCCGACTTGATATCGTATGGTAGCAAGGATAATCAGTGTCCCGTCGAGTGTTCGTGCCTTGGGAATGTAGTCGATTGCAGTAGCTTACAATTGATCGGAGCACCCAGCGGTCTACCACCATGGACAGAGATCTTGTGAGTAAATAATCGCTCGTTATCCTATTATCAAGAACGACTAAGATGAATGAAATTATCATCTAGATAACGAAATCTAGATATCGTCGAACAACGAGTAAAAGATAAATATCTCTGGATCTATTATTCGTTTAATAAAAGTTACGAATTATACAACCGAAATAAGATTCACGTTGAACACCTGAATGTAACCGATCGTATCATTGTATTAGGTGTTACAGCCAACGCTACGCTCCACAAATAAACGAACAATGAACAATCAATCGTTATATAAAGTTTTCACTTTTATCCTTTACTGAACAACGATTACCAACGGACGCAATTTCATTTGAGTAGTAATTGATGAATGGAAAGTCCAGTATTTTACTTAATTCACGTGTATTTGATCAAACGATTATCCAAATAATGTATCAAGAACTGTTCGCCTTCTTTCGAAATTTTTATCTAGATAAGAATTTTGCCCACCTCTGACCGAGAGACGGTGCCACGCCGTCTATTCGCGGATTAACCGACGTAAATCGTTTTTGCCAACACAACGACACGGTTTATTCGTCATTCGATATACCTGTTTCCTCCTTTCAACCTCGAACTGGTCGTTATTCTACAATTTTTCGGATTATTTTTTTTTGTATTTCCACGCGATTATACGACGCCTTCGCATTGCGCGCGACGGAATCGTCGAGATTGAAAGTCGAGAGCTATGCATATTCGTTGTAACATGATCTAACGCAGATAAGATAATGTACAGGAATTTGTAACAGAAACATTGTGTTAATACACGCGATAACATTATTCGTTTTGCCAAGCTGGAAACGAGCAATATTTTTACTGAATCGTTCTCTATGATTGCGTCCTTGAAAGATTATTACTATTATTGTTAACGATTGTTTGATTTCTCGTAAACAATAATCTTGAGAAAATCACTAATTGCAATTCGATTCGAAACATTTCACTAGACAATAAAGTAAATAATTCAAAAACTAAATGTTTAACAATACTTTTTACGTAATACGTTAGTAATTAAAAAAATTTTTTTTTAGAGTAAATTATAATTTCGATTAGTTGTTGAGTATTGTCAATTAAGGTCAGATTAATCATTTGGATTCCACGAGAGTGAGTCTTCTGTTATCTGGATGTATGCATCATTTCCTTCTTTGTATGCTGTACTTTCCAGATTAATTTTTTTATTGTGATTAGTTTGATTGAAATTGAAAAAAGGAATCCAGAAAATTTGTTTTCTATTCCGTAAATGGTATAGTGATGATACTAGACTCCTAGTTACATGTACATCAGTAGGAATTCTTGACCATATAAGGTAATATGCATGGGGGCAGACTATTGTCACTTTATAAAGCTTAGAGTCAAGGAGAACAAGATCTGGATGAAGAAAACCTTACCTTTAAGGTCTTAAGGCAACTTGCATTTGCTGTATACTTCTGTTTCTAGGTACTATAGTTTAAAAGTACCTTTAGCAATCTCCATGCAAGGAATAAGAAGAGATGTAAACATGATTTACGAGTAGATATATATTGTATAAAATATAAAAGAAGTAAAAATATGAATGTTAAGAGTAATTAAATGAATGCAGTGTTGGCACTAGGGTTACTGGTGCCCTGGGGCAATTGTTAATTTAGATGATCCCTTGTAACTCAAATAATATTAAAAAAGTAAAAGATATTTATTAAGAAATTTGTTTTATGCATCATTGGCATGAACTGTTTTTCATTAATAGTGCGGTTTTCATTTTACAGAGAACTAAGAGAGAATACTATAGCTAGTTTGGAGTATGATGCACTGTTACATTTAACTAAGCTCAAAGAATTGTAAGTATCATTTACAGTGTCCCTATATTTAATAGTTGTTTGATATTGTGTACATAAATGATGAATTAAACAAAAACAATGATTTGTATAGGGACCTCAGCGCCAATAAATTTGGAGATAATTTTACGATTACGCTGTCGCAAAATACACAATTACAGGGACTTAAAATAAATAAGAATCAATTGACACGAGTGCCGGATTTGATTTTTGTGAACAACTTAACCCATCTTGCATTGTAAGTGTGTTGATTTACTACAAAAGGAAAATGTTAGTTGTTAGTTTGTTAAATGTTAGTGTTTCTTGTAAACAATGATTGTTTGCTTGCAGAGCTCACAACTCAATCAGCGATATAAACGGAAGCGCGTTGTTGAGTTTACAACAGCTTCAAAGTCTGGACCTCAGTGGAAATAAAATAAGCACAATAAAACATGGATCTTTCCTTGTTCCTAATTCTCTTACACATTTGTATGTAGCCTATCATTTTTATGTCTTATTATACACTGTGTGTATTTGATTTTCCATAACACTGAACATTGTTTTTTTCAGAAATTTAAATATGAATCACATAAGAGTAATTGAAAATGGAAGTTTGGATAACTTGACTTCATTAGAAGAATTACGTTTGAATAAAAATCAACTCACCCAACTCAAAGATCTCTTTACGAATTTGAAAAAATTGCAAATTTTGTAAGAATTTATTTATATAACGATAATTTTCGTCTTCTTCCGCGCGTGTGTAATGTAAAAAGTGATGTTCATTTTACAGAGAAATTAATAGGAATGATATACAAACGATACAAGGACTTAGTCTTAGGGGTTTAAAAAACCTTAAAGAATTACGCTTAAAGAGAAACAAAATCGAAGTATTAGACGATGGCGCGTTCTGGCCGCTCAAAAATTTGACTGTTCTGCAACTTGACTTTAATTTGTTAAGTACAGTGAGGAAAGGGGGACTGTTTGGCTTGGAACGTTTAGAGAAATTAACGTTGTCTCACAATCGAATACGAACGATAGAAGCGCAAGCATGGGACTTATGCAAAGAAATTATAGAATTGTTAGTAACATTTGTGATAGTATTAGGCTTCGTTTAAGACGTTAATCAGATACAGCATTATATGTAATTTTAAATTTGTTTACAGAGATCTCTCGCACAATGAAATAACTTCCATAGAACGAGGCACGTTCGATTTTTTAGAAAAATTGGAAAAGCTCAAAATGGATCACAATCAAATTACGTATATTTCAGATGGAGCGTTCAGTTCAACACCCAATTTACAGATATTGTACGTGTACATAAAAGCTGACGTATGATAAATCTGTATTGATTAGTTTCTCACAGTAATTATTTTTGTTAAAGGGAACTCAACTCTAATAAACTTTGGTATATGGTGGAAGATAATAACGGCGCTTTCGGTCCACTGGGACAATTGTGGAAGCTAGGTCTAGCGCACAATAGAATAAAATCGGTGAATAAAAAAGCGTTTACCGGATTGAACAGCGTAACCGAACTAGATTTAACTGGTAACAATGTAACGAGTATTCAGGAAAATGCGTTCGTTTCGATGACCAGTTTAACTAAACTTAGAATGAACTCGAGTACGTAACAGAAGGAATAGTCACATTCTAAACTTTTATACAGAAACTGAAAGCATTAGATGAAAACAATTTGCTCTTACCTTTTTTGTTCACAGGGGCCTTAGTTTGCGATTGCGGATTGCAGTGGCTAAGTATGTGGTTGCGGGATCACAGATACAGCGACGCGGAAGTGTATTGTGGGTATCCGCATTGGTTGCAGGGTATGTCGTTGACGCAGCTCCATCATAAAAACTTCACGTGCGGTTAGTATGACACTTGAAACTTCTAAAACTGACTTGTATTAAGCAATAATGATTCATTTAATTAATATGAGTCATGCTAATTTTGCTTTATGCGATCTAATTAATTACTTAACTGATTAAATATTAATAATTCTTGGACAGATGAATATCCTAAACCGAGAATCATCGAGGAACCCAAAAGTCAGATGGGTATTAAAGGAGACAATGTAACGATGACTTGCCGTGCGACAAGTACCGCCAATGCACCGTTGCAATTCACGTGGAAGCATGACAACGTTGAAATGGAAAGCGGCAACGTACAAATAAATACAGACTCGAAGGAGAGCAGCGGTGTAACAGAGGCTTTCTCTGTTTTACATCTTACCAACGTTACGCACGACGATGCTGGAAGATATCAATGCATGGTCACGAACAATTACGGAACAACGTATTCCGGGAAAGCGAAGATAAGCATTTTAAGTGAGTAATCATTGAACAGGATCTGTTGAGTTAGCCTTTCCGATGACTTAAGTTTCTCCTGATTGCAAAACTTCTAATTAAAAAATTGGCGTAATAACTCTTAATTCCACTACAAAATTACGTATTCAACTCACATTTTCTTCTTGTAGTTTATCCATCCTTCTCGAAAATTCCCCATGACATACGCGTGACCGCTGGAAGCACTGCTCGTCTTGAATGCTCTGCGGATGGGCATCCGTCACCACAAATAGCATGGCAAAAGGATGGCGGGAACGACTTCCCAGCAGCACGGGAAAGAAGAATGCACATGATGCCTACCGACGATGTATTGTTCATCGTAGATGTCAAAACCGCCGATAGCGGCATTTACTCTTGTACTGCGCAAAATCTCGCAGGCCTTATCATTGCAAATGCTACTCTAA
Source organism: Hylaeus volcanicus (assembly GCF_026283585.1). Taxonomy (NCBI): domain Eukaryota; kingdom Metazoa; phylum Arthropoda; class Insecta; order Hymenoptera; family Colletidae; genus Hylaeus; species Hylaeus volcanicus. The sequence continues at coordinate 22,289,923 of NC_071978.1, read as the reverse complement.
CTATATTAGGTAAATATCCACCTACTTTTCTATTTTCAAGCGTCACAATAAATAAACCTTACGTTGTTCTTCCGCAAAAAGAAACGCCGTCATTCGTGAAGCCGATGGAGAATAAAGAAATCATGGTTGGTGGTTCGATCGTGTTGGAGTGCATGGCGAGCGGCATGCCTAGACCAAAGTTAGCTTGGCGCAAAAACGGAAATCCTCTACAGGCCACCGAGCGTCACTTCTTTACCGCCGAAGACCAATTGTTGATCATTGTCAACACTATCACTAGTGACGCTGGCGACTACGAATGCGAAATGAGCAACTCTTTGGGCAGCGTCGTTGGTGCGTCCCATCTCACGGTGAAACCAGGTAAGAAGCGTTCTACAAGTACGAGTGATAGTGTTAATTTGACTTTCTTTACAAAAAATGTTACGTGTCCTTGCAGCTCCTACTTCTAGTCCTGCCGCAGTAAACGAAGACGACATACTGGGTTTAATAATAATCACCGTGGTATGTTGCGCCGTTGGTACGTCCATAGTGTGGGTGGTTATAATTTACCAGACAAGAAGGCGCTTGAACGTGGTCGTGCAAAATGGAAACCCTCAACCGTCGACGGCCATCGTGACTGTAGTGTCAGACACGCAAACACATTTGTATATGGAGACGAGTTCGCAGCATAGCAAAGACAGCGGGACGGGGGACAGTACTAATCCTAGTAACGATCAGTTACAACTATGTTTACCTGGTACGAATATGTTCATTTATCCTGGCTCTGGTCTTACAATCATTTATATCGTGTATATATGGTTATATCACATGAATTTTTATTCCTGTTTTCAGAGGAGATTGTTACCTGTTCTGTGACTAACGAAGAAGAAACGGGAGCTGTAAACGTTGTGGCTCCATTGCTGCGTTACACGAACCACGAGCGGCATGTGCGCGTGAACGACGACTGTGCGGTTTGAAACCAGTGAGGATCTCCGGCGAGCAAATACGTCACGTTTCTGAAACGAGTATTTACGTTAATATGTTTTGAAACAAAAGGATTCTAATATGATCGTCGCGACGGATCAAGGACATGGAAGGATCGGTCGTTCGACGATCCGTTTATGTTTCGTGGGTGATGCATCATCGACAAACCGAACAATTTCTCGGTCATCGCGCAACAAAGTATTTATTACCATACTTACAATTCATTCTATTCGCGTAACTGCACGAATATCGGTAAGTACAAGTGATAGCGAGAAAAGCACGTCTCATTGTCGTATTTATTATCGAAACGAGCGTCACGCGAGCGCCAGGCGTGGAGAGGCGTAAAAATGAAAGTACTAATGACGTATGATTTGTAAATAATTAGGATTAAGAAATTTCGTCGTAATTTTTACTCGGTGTCGTTGAGAGGAAAAATCATGCGACCGCGACCGATAATATCGGGATATATACCGTAAGACGCAAGAGCCACTTATTATTATAGACCAGTCTTTTGTGATAGATATTTATTTTAGGATTACGTGAACTATTAGATGGTTATATTCATAATGCCCGATGATGTAACTTTGTCTAAAAAAAAAGAGAGAAAAGAAATAAGATAAAGATGGAACGAAAAAGAGAAACACGTACACACACCCTCTGCGCACACGTTTATTATACATATTTCAATCGAAACACATACAGTGACACATACAGACACATAACATTTATGTATATATGTATGTACATTTGTTTGCACCAAAGTGCTGGTAATAGACACTTCGCGATTTGTCTTCCCCTTTATTTTTTATTCATAGCCGGTTTATTAATGCCATTTTAGACGAGTGCTCCGAGGTAATTTTAATTCGTCGAAGACGACTGCTCATTTTTACCGATAGGTATATCGATACCTGCCTAATTTAAAGTACGCGCCTAACTATATTATCCGCTTCAATCAACGACTTTCCCTTTAGTATTATATTTACTAAACTTTTAAGTATGTAGCGCTCGTATTTTGCGAGGTGTAGCGTATTAATGCCTTGGTCAGATTCGCGGGCGTCGTTCACACGACGCTTGACTTCTCGATCGAGAATGAATCCATTGAGATGCTTTCAATGTTGGACTAAATCCACAATAATGACAATTCATAATTGTGAGCGATTATTACAACGGTAATCAATGTCCAACTCAGATCGAGAAGTTGGTATCGATGAGTTCGATGAGATTGAGTTCTGATCATCGTGTCCGTTTAGTATTTTGTGCGTGTAGAAGCGTAAAAATGAGACCAATCATGGATGAAGACATTGTAGATCTCTGAGCTATAGACATTGGGAAGGCCACCAGTAATATTTTTAAAAGGAAAAGAAAAGTTTCAGAATTCAGTATTCTTCTGGCGGTAACCATCTTAATGTGCAAAAATTTGCTTCGGTCAATTTAATGGAAAGAAATTCCTCCAAAACATTGTTCAATTTTAAGTTACTCTTCTAATGGAGGTACCTGACTTGTAGCCCCCGATCTCATGGTCTTCATTCGGTCCAGAAATGCGCATCTCGATGGAAAATTCGCATGTGTCGTGGTGTTTTTGTACTTTTCCGCGAACTCTTGGGTACAGAAGAAGATACAAGGTTTTTTTCAGTGTACGTACGAGTAAAAGATCATAACGCGGTTACACTTAATTGTTAAGCGAGAGATAGAACGGTGATCGCTCTGTTCTGAGACTTTTTTCTGTAACGGGTATTGTTTCTGTGACTTTCGAATTAATTTGTGATATTTTTGCCAGTGTATATAGACGAACACGTGTCGCGGACGAACATTGAACGGGGAAGCACAAAATCTCTGAGCTCGAAAAAAAAAGAAACGTCTCACGCTTGAGAGAGGTCGTGGTCAGAGTACGGCGACCGAACGAAAGCGACAATTGTATCACTGCCAACTAACAATGAACGAGCAACGTTAAACAAAAGTACACTTTGCACATACATCGATATATTTTTCTAGACCTTGTACTTCGAGAGAACCGAAGGGCGGCGTGAAATTTAGCATGGAAAGTGGCTAACAGAATATTGTCATGATCGCCTAATTGTTTAGAGCCAACGTTCCCTAAATTACTTGGTTAAGCACAGATAATGAAACCAAAATGCCTTAAATGCAAACAAAAATTGTTGCTCTGTATGTGAACTAAATTAATCCATTCGAGGAAAGGTGTTAATTGTGTAGAGTTGTATTTTGAAGTTAATTTCAACGTTTAGATCCAGAGGGGGGAAATACTGATTCGAATGATATATGACGAAGAGGAACATCGTTTAGTGATTTATTTGCTACGTTGAACTCCGATTAAATTTTATTTGATATTTGTATATGGACAAACTTTTATCCATCTCTGGTTTTGACTGTTTGAGAATCAATTTTGAAGAAGAAGAAAATACATAGATATAACGTGATCATGTAGGTTCTATAGTATAACTAAGAACAATCAATAGGTGATGAACGTTCTTAAGGTACAATATTCAACTTACATCACATAAAAAGTAAAATGATATATAAAAGAAATTATTTTATTATTTATTTTTTATAATGTAAGTTTGTTGTCATTGATTATTCTTAAGTGTCGTAGTGCAACTTACATTGTCACGATCTATTTGTGTACTTCTTTCTTTTCCAATGCTTTCTCAACAAGAGGATCTTATTAATGAAACTTAAATTTTGACGTACATCTTTAGATGACTAACGACTTTCTCCGTGCCGATTAATTTACGAAACGCTTTAGGATTTGCTATACATCGTTAAAACAATTTCGCAGTCGATCAACATTTTTCTTCATCGATGTTACTCGACGAAATCGCGTACGAACGTTTTCAGGGATGTGAGTGGTAATTAATCTCTTGTACTAAACCCTCGTTCTTTTTATTTTTTAATTCGTGCAGAATGTTGGTCGAACGACACAAAAACTTTAGACTGTGTATCGATCGAGTGGGCAAACCGAACGATTGTGCAGACTTACCAATGATAAGTATTAAATTGTATTGCCAATAAATAGAGGATCTATCGCGAAAACGTTAATCAGCTCGTGCCCGTGTGATACACCAAATAAGGTATCCCCGTTTAATTCAGTATTTTTCCTTGTTGTTACATGGTATTGTAAACAAAATACAAGTAATATAATCAACCCGAGTAATGTTGTTTTCCCTTCCTTCCTTGGTTTTGAACAGAAGGTGTAACGTATAAGTTTTTGAAATATTAAAATTCAAGTAAGACTGAAAATATGTTTCAATTTATATTTGAATTTATGCGCGCAAACTATGGGGTTATCATATTGCCAACATAAATATCTATCTAGGGAGACATTTATGTTGGCTATACAATAACCCTATAGGCAGTCGAAGGGGGTAGCCATCTAGCGGTGAAAGTAAGGAACTAATTTTCGGAGTTTGGTCAGCGCCTCTATCGGGAAAACGCTCAAGTTTGTCATCGATTAGTTCACATCTGCACCGTTAGGTGGGAACTATTTGGCGACAAGTTTGGGCGTTTTCCCGATAGAGGCGCTGACCAAACATCGAAATTTTAGTTCCACCCCTTCACCGCTAGATGGCTATAGCGTCGCAGTGTCCATAAAATGAACTCTACGAGAATAATTGTTTATTTAATCATTATTTCAATAATCTGTGATAAATATTATCATACGCTTAGATTAAAATATAAACCAGAATTGTAACATAATATATTATTATATAACAGATCCTGTATAGACATGGGCGTAATGTAAATTGAAATAATATTCATACTCTCTATACTGCCTACTTTCGAATGCAAAACTACTTTATATTTGTTATATAATTTAATTTTATACTGCAGTAGCTTGATCTATAGCACAATGAACGAATATATACATTTTTCCTTTAATCTATCGTTTGTATTTCTATTTCTAATGCCTTCTTTGATATCTCTGTATGGGTTCACCGTGGAACTGCAATTATTTCATATAAATAGTAACTTGTATATTTATACTTACCATATAATATAATAAAAAAGATGTCGCAGCTTCAATTGTTTCTTGAGAGTAGCTTCTGTAATAATTAGGGGTGTGCGGGATCCCGGTCGGGACGGGAATTCCTCCCGGGATCGGGATGGAATCCCGAGAATTTCAAAATCCCGAAACCATTCGGGATTCCCGAGAACTTCGAGATCCCGTAAATGTTCGGGATTCCCGGGAATTTCGAGATTCCCGTACATTCCCGTACAATAATAACACTTTCGGAAATCCCAGATATTATTCTACATCCCGTACATTGTCGGGAATCCCGGATTTTTGCGGGATCTCGCGTATTCTCGGGAATCCCGAAATTATCCCTCATAAACTCGAGAATCCCGAATATTCTCGAGAATTCCGAATATTCTCGGCAATCCCGAATATTTTCGCACACCCCTAATAATAATAGAATGCGTGTATTAGTATTTATTTAATATGTAATCGGTAATTAAAATAATACCTAACCAATCGCCACGCTTTGTTCGTTTTGTTTCATCCTTTATTTACCAAACGAGCATTCTTCGTTAAAATATACAATTATAGATACACATACATAGAAAAAGAATTGGCTCGGTACGTTTTCTAAAAATGTTTAAATGACACGCCTGCGTATCATAACCTCATCGATATATGCGTACATACGCGCGTATGTATATCAAGCATGTTTAGTTTACAATGCGTAAGTATCATGGGTTTTTGCATCTACGAAACGGTTTGCGAAATAAACCTAAGGAACTAGGAGCGGGGGGGAGAAAAGAATAAAGTAACGTAATAATACGACACGAACGTACCTACTTATTTTCAAGTATCACAATAATCAAAGTATCATACAATTTATAGTGTGTGTGTGTGTGTGTGTGTCGTCTAACGATTCTCGTTCGGTCCTCGTCGCGATTAGATCAAAATATATATCGGTCTTTGCGTGTATCATCACGCAAAGTAGCATGCAAACGTGTCATTCTTTCTTCCCTCGGGATTTAACATAATGGCGAAACATGCGCAGTGGTATTTATAATGACGAATGACGTAAAATAAATAAATAGAGGAACGGTGGTAAATAATACACGGGTATCATCGTTTCTCTGTCGTTGCTTAGAAACAGTAGTTGGAACGGTAAATGCACGACGCGAAAATGATTCCTCCAATCCTCCGTCAATCAAGCACCCTTAGGGTTTCTTAAAAATGGTGATAATTTATTCGTCTTTCACTTGCGAGCAAGTGCATGCACGCGCCCCACACAACCCACACTACATATATACGCCACACATATACGCTACGAACCTAACACACGACGCCATGCACGCACACATACCTCTTCTTTCCAACTATGCAATTATTACTACAAACACGCTAGAACGAATACACCGAAAATAGGGATGTTTGATTCCGAGTCTCGATGATCTTACGACAATCATCGATTTTTTAAATGGATTCTAACATGTTCGATTCTGACACGAATTTATTTTCTTTTTGAAGATCGATTCTCTATTCTTTCAGTTTCTCGTGAAGCATGGATTGCGTTCTCTTTGCCCAACAAAAATTAATATTTTGCTGAATGATTAATAGACTGATTACTTTTTTCTTTGCGGTGTTTTAAATATAAATGTACAAGTGTAATTCAATGATTTATACAGTGGATGTAGAAAGTATTCGTACACAGATCAATTTCCAAACAAACTATGTAAAATTATAATTTATTAACTTATTTTTTTATAAACAATGACATTCTACATATTCTCGGAAATCTCTAGAATAGATAGATTACAAACAAAAATAGCTATTTATGTAAGTTGCGAAATTAACAAGAAAAAAACAATTAATCGATAGAAATGTCGAAGCAATTCGCACGACTGTTTAATTTTTAAAACTTGATTAAAAACAAAAGAAATTTACATTAATTTACAAATATACAGTACTTCCTTCGTGGGATTTCCTTTTGATTTTATATTTATTGTAACTCTTCTAAGCATTAAATTAACTAAATTATTAGTTAGAAGTTGATAAGAAGTGGGATGTTCTTCAATTCCTCTATTAGAGCCATTTTTAAAAGTACTTTACTGGAAATATGATGTTTTCTAATTCGTACGGAGCAATAAACTAATGTGTTTATGTTACAAACTCTACTGAAAATGGTTCGTTATAAGAATCGTGCAAATACTTATTGCTTCTATACTTTTACCCACTTTTCACATTTGTTTTGTTAATTTCACAAATTATATTAACTAGTAGATGTTGTTTGGACTATATCCATCTTAGAGACTTCCGAGAATTTCAAAATATAATTGATTATAAAAAAGGAAGTTAAGAAACTACAATTTCACACAAAAGTTTTTGGGGAAATTGATCGGTGTACGAATACATTCTACACCCACTGTATGTGACATACTATAGTTAGTGGGTATAATTTTTTGAATAAATCTTGTCGATGGTGTCGCAATTAATTTTTTAGCGAATCAATTCTAGTCATTTCGAACAAAAACGTATCTCAGAATCGATTTTTCTACAAAAATCGAACATCCCTAGCGGAAAGTATCCTGCACGTTCAAAGGCAGCTTCGTATTTCAAGACACTGTTGTATCCAGCGTAGATGACGTCACTTGCTTTCTGCAAGATACATTTTGTTAATGAAGATTACATAATTCGGCATAATTACACATCTCGCACCCTTCAAACGGAACCTTCGCCAGCGAATCGTTTTGCAGCGACATAAACTCTATACATAATATCCAAAGAAATATCTGTCACGCATTCAAGTTTTTTAAAATAAAACTAGCTCGACGATATTTCTCGTATTCAAAATCATTAAAACGACAATTATAATAATAATTAGCATTAGTAGCAGTTAATTGTTTCTACAGAATGCTGCACAGAGTACGCATTACTTTCATTTTATCTATAAACGATAATTCACCTTTGCACTCGTGCAAAGGCTCTATCGTCGCTTTGACTAACTACAGTCGATGGACCAGTTTTACAGAGAACAAACGTAAAAAGTGAGACTATTTACAAAGGGAATTCAGGAATTCTTCTCACTGCAGCGTGTGGCGGTCATCGACAGGGCCGTGACAAGGCCAGAAGAAGTATCATTCTCTTGGTCAGATTTAAACTAACTGCTTTAACACTTTATCTATCATTTGGAAAATGGGTATTATCATTTTTGTTACACTGTATTCCAGTAATCAATATTAAATAAAATTTCCTCCGTATAAGGTTGTTGCTTTGGACATAAAAATATCTACGGCCCTGGTCGACGATCGAAATAGTGCGCTTGCCATAACGATAAACATTAAGTAGAATAGCCTCAATGGTCGTCGATAGGCAGAGATGTACGAAATTGCTTTGGATATTTTTATTCGCCATCTATATACCGATGACGAATAAAAGCACGCATTAATTCGATTGAATAATCACTCGGTGATGTAATTTTAACAATTAAGAGAATGTTGTCCATCTCTGTCGATCGAACACAAGCAATTTCGAAACGTTTAAAAAGAGTGTCGAAAATCAAATGGCAAACGCAATAGGAAATACGCAGAGTGAAAGTGAGAGAGCGCTACTATGATCGTCGACTGTGCCGCGTTACGTTCGAAATAACAATAAAATACGAACACGAGTCGTCGGTCTCTAAGCGCTTAAAGTGAATGGATTCCCTTACAAAAATATCAGGAAATATACAATATCGTTAATTCTACCTATGGTATCGTGATTCGATTATTAATTGTCTAAACTCACCTATAAACAATGTACGTGAAACGTAGCGATCGTTCGATCCTGCTTGTCGATGGCCGCTCAAATCCTGCGGGGCACGTTCGGATCATCTGCGCATGCGCAGTCTCTTCCGCGCCAATATCCATCGATGCCCGTCACTTTCGATTACTTTATTGTCCGTTTTTCTATTTATATTTGCGCGCAAACTTTGTACATCGAGCAGCGAAGGGAGCTCTTTCATTTATTTCACCGATCCAAAGAATCCTTTCGATACATAGGGATTGTAGTTAACGCATTGCACTTCGAGAATTCCTTTTAATACTAGACCTATCGTGCTTGGTCGAATGATTGTTTTCAAACTCTCATGCAGTTTGTTATATACAGTGTGAAATATGTTTGCGTTTAATTGATTACAGTTTCTTCGGGACCATAGTATAGTAGACAGGGGTGTGCGGGATTCCCAAAAATATTCGGGATTGCCGAGAATATTCGGGATTCTCGAGTTTATGCGGGATCCCGAGTTGATTCGGGATTCCCGAGATCCCGCAAAAATCCGGGATTCCCGACAATGTACGGGACGTAGAATAATATCTGGGATTTCCGAAAGTGTTATTATTCTTGAAAATTTCAGCAATCCGAATGTACGGGATCTCGAAATTCCCGGAAATCCCGAACATTTACGGGACCTCGAAATTCACGGGAATCCCGGATGTATTCGGGATTTTGAAATTCTCGGGATTACATCCCGAATCCTGAAAGGAATTCCCGCCCCGACCGGGATCCCGCGCACCCCTAATAGTAGAAGCAGGTACAAATGAAATGTTGGTAGGTTTAGCGTTAAAATGAGCGATACGCCACTGGAGTGCAAAACGTTACAACTTTATCTTGGTAGACTAAAGATATTCTTCGTCAGGAAAAAGACAGCTTAATGACCGAACTGAACGATGATCGTAGCCCCCACAGATTTCTTACATTTTGTACCCTAAGAAACGGAAACGCAGCTCGTCAGGAACTTTTCTTCTCAGTCGACTCGATGCGCCGAGGGTTCGTGGCACTGAATTACACTAATACTTTTATTGTACAGTATAGCTTCGTATCGGTATACTTCAGTGTTTCGCGCGTGCAGTGACGCCATCTACGTTAACGCGTCCTCCTCGAGCTAACTTCGAGGAGGATAGCGCGAGCTCTCGAAAAAGCTCTCTAGCCTTCGAAGAGCTGGATCGAGAGCGTTTCTTTTTTCTATTTGTCACCTTGTACACCTCCTGTATTCAGTTACGTCAGCACTCGAGGTTGTACAGCGTTCGGACAGTCAGGCGTCCTGACGTCGTTTAGCTTCCTCGTTCCTATTTGCTTCCTTGCTCTAACCAAGTTCACGTGCTCTATTCGCATCAGAGTCGGTTTACGAATCGGTTTCTCTAGCTCACCAGCGATCGTCAATCGTTGTTCATGTCCCTTAGCTCGGTGTAGGCGATCCCCTTTCGGTAGAGGTTGCTGGTAGGCGTTATGATTTTCCTCTTGTTCGGCATCGTCGATGGCCCGGGCACGTAGTAGTGCCGCCTCTTGTACACCACCATCCTGCGCATGCGATATATTTGTTAGCGTGGACATGAATGAACTTTACATGTATATAAATTTATAATGAAAAGGTTCATTTGTAAATGTACAATCTGTCGTTTAATTTAGACTCTTCAATAGACCTTGTCGAGACCTGATGGAGCCATGTACAGTAAAGACTGGATAAGTGCAAGACAGGATTGACTGGATAAATGCAAATATGATCTTAATAGATTGATCTTTTTCTTTTTCACTCTCTGTCCTTTTCTACGTTCGACTCGAGTCAAATGTAAACACAGAATAGAAACTCCGACTGGATAAATGCAATGTTGGGTCCCGATTTTCTTGGATTTATCCAATCTTCACTGTGCTCATTTTAATTCAAATATAAATGCCTCGAAACCATCTGAATTTTAATTTCAATCCCCTTGATTGCTCGCTAAACCTACTACTGCCATTCCATTAACCGATTGGTGATGGATCATCATTGATCCCACTTTTCAAAGCTTCATTTGCGTATCAATAGCAACATGACGTGGAAATTCTAAGTGTGCGATACCAATCTGCCACCTGTTGGCAGAGGTGGGTAAAATTCCTCTCTAGATAAGAACTGGTGAATAAATTCACTCGTTATTCACGAAATAAAAATTAAAGCTTGAATTACAAAATGAAATATTTCACAGTGAAGAAATGCAAAATTAAGACTTCAGTATCAGAACTAAAGTATTAGAACTAAATCTAAGTTTCATTTATTCGTCACCTATTATGTGAAACTTTGCCCACCTCTGATTACTAGATGCTCAGGACAAGGACTTTTTTTTTTTTCAAAATAGATTCTTCGATCATCCACAGTCCTTAAGTCGAGAAATAATCGCTATCCCAAGCATCGTCGCTATATCATTACACCATTTACGTTTGCATATAGCCGAGAAGGATACGCGCTGATGCCGATGACCTGTTTTATTTTTAAGATCGCTGACCACATTAACTGTTCTGAATGACAGTCAATTAACTTCAACGCGTGTCCTCGGTCACTCTGTCATTTTTTAACAGAATGATTCTTATCACTAGGATGCCTATTTAACTTTGCAAATCATTTATGCAGTTCTATCGACTTGTTTTCTGGGTCAGATCGTTCCATCGAACACGGTGACCAGACGATCGCTTTATTGCCCTAGCCTAACTGATAATCTTGTTTGCCTTTGATATCGTATCTCTCTTCCAGCCGCTTGCTTTTGTTTTTGCATGTATTTTTTTGTTTATGTTCCATCGATTGTTTTTCCCTTATTTTAGTATAGAAAGGATGTGATTCCCTGTCAACGGATAAATAAATATCGTTTTCACGCATCCACGCTTCGAAAAGTCCGCCTCGAGAGTCTCACGGACGTGAGAAAGTCGAGGCAGGTAAGACGGCCGCGGATTAGACGCCTAATGACACTAGCATCGCCACGGAACGTGTACGTACATCCTTGAGATCGACACTTCGCGAGAACTGGCGTCAAATGCTTGAACGACGTGTTCCTGTCACGCCTGTAATTCTGAACCGCGATTGCGCCACAGAGATGAACGAAATTCTCGTTCAACTAGAGTCATAAATTATTGAATACAGAGGAACAGAATTACTTTCTACATCTAAATATAAATTTATCTGAATGTCCAATGGAATAACAATTGTAGAGTTTCCGTTCGTTCAACTAGTTAGAATTCTTCAGATAAAAATAATTGACTGATTTCGGTGACAAGTACAACGTGATTAATTGTTGATGTATTTCTATTCTAGATTTTGGATTAATATATCAAGTAATTATTAATCCCAACTATTTGTTAACTACGTTCAAATCAGTTAATTATTTTTTGTTCCAACACTTTCCGCGACGTGGTGCGCTCAACGTTGATCCAGGTTAGTTCCGGAGCGTCCCTCCAGGTAGCGCCCTGCGACAATAGGATCCAGAGATCTAGAGATCCTCCGTAGGGTCCTCCAGGCCCTTCAGATCCATTTTTAGGACACCGTAGGCTACGGATAAAGAATTTTCTGATATCTCGATACGTTGACCTTTGAGGAATGAATGATAGGTTAATACTAGGGAAGCTTATGGCAATTATTGGACACTGTTAGGTTCTCATGCGTTGAACATAGAGTCGTAAGAAGGTAGTATTAGAAGGATACTAGAATTTTAAGCTTGGATATCGCGAGGTCGATCTTGGCGCATCTATGTTGCGTTTTGTAATCTCGATACAGGATCCTCTTTGAAACCAAACCATGGTATTGTTTAAACACTTGTTACTTTGAATAATGATATAACGCGTGGTGCACAGAGAGGATTTCCCAAACGTTTCGGGCGGGAAAACTCGTAATTTACAGATGGAAAAATGTTTAATTGTGTTACTTAACGTTCGAGGAGTCAGAATGAGAAATCTCCAGAGGGAACAGGCTGAGGGTATTTTTTGATTTATTTACTTTATTCTTAAAAGTCATCACACAGGGGAGGGGGTTGTAAATTTGGGTAAAGGGAAGCATGCTGGTATCGTATATTAATCAGGTAATAGCCTATCTTTCACCCTGTATTCGTATCTGTATCCTATTGAACTATTCATCCTGATACTTATCGAAGTATAACGAATAAATTAACAAAAGCTCGTGTTCCTTATGTCTTACGTTCAAACTTTATTTTCACTCTATCGTTCTTCGACGTTAGCCTGGATGCGACGATCGATGTGGCAAAACGATACGTTCTAATAAATATATAACGAAAAATCGTGCTCGAGAACTATCTGCTAGTGATGGAACTGATACGATTAGGCGTAATTTAATAACCGAAGTACCTACTCGATAGGAAACATATTCTCATTTCTAATTCCCATTTTTATATTTTTAAATATTTGCATCCTACATCTACACTCTCGTGAGATTATAATTTTAATTATATATTACACCTTTGTGTCGCAATTCTCTGTGAGAAAAGTCGAATCAAATTATTCGATCATTCAGAACAAAACAAAGAAGACAAATCCCTTATTACGTCAAGTATCGAGTAGGTACATCATTCGATATAGTTCCATATCCAATTCTGATTGTGTACTACTGACTCTGTACCATTCCCATCACTAATGTTTACCCTTTCGTAGCGTGTCCTGCCCGCTGTGCGTATCCTTCCGTCGTTTAATCGAGAATCGAAGAGTAGCAACTTCGGCGGTTCTCAGGTTTCTACGTAGCCCTATACGCGATGTAAACATACTTAGCTAACGTGTCTAGATCTGACTAGATAGATCCGCTACTCTTCTCGATCCGACATTTCGTACCACGCTTTTTTCTCTCTTCCTTTCAGTACCAGCCTCGGAATAACCGTCGTCTTAACCCAGTTATGGCTAACGTCCTTCTAAAAGGGTTCAGAATTCGTTAAAAAATTTCGTCAAACCATTCGAACGTGTTCTGTTTTTATGTTAAGCGTGTTAGAGGCTGACGTCCTTGTAGACAGAGAAGCGATTGATGCGATGAGACACTTTTTTCAATGCGAGGTGAACTGTTTAGAAAAAAAAAAATAATAAACAAAAATTCAGCCTTATCTGGGTTAACTGAGATGCGAATTCGACGGAATGCACGGGAGTCACAGAGTCTTTTCTCTCGTGCCTTTCTCGTTATTCCAAGTCGACGCTGGTACCCCGATGACTCTAAGAATTAAACAATGTTAGTCGTGCAGTGCAGTCGACTAACATTAACGTACAATGTACACTGATCGGTTCGACGCTTATAAGCGTCCGTAGCACCCGAAGGATCAACGTTTTGTAATGGTCCATCGATATCTCTGGAACGGTCCACTGCAATTAGGGAAGCACTCGCTTCCCAGACATACTTAAAAAAATAATTCTGAACGTGGATATCTCTTTCCTGAATACTTGTCTAGCGTAGAAGGTGGATCATTGACGAACGCGAATAACCGAGTATCTTCAAGGCTTGTGAACGCATGCAGAAGCTAGCCAAGACAAAGTTAAGCTATTCAAAATTCAGAATTCGTATAATATCGTTAAGTCTTTTGAGTTCATTCCGTTGTCAATGTTTTAAAAAATTCAAGTTGTATTTGTTTCCATTTGTTATACTTGTGTCTGAAATATGTATTTTCTCCACGTCTCAGTCCATGAAGATGCTTAACTATTCCCACTCAGTTAGATCCACCGTAGATCAATCTTTGTATGCATTATCACTGCAGAAGCTACTCTAATAATACTAAAGATTATGGCTAAAATTCGGCGCGTTGGTATATGTATACTCTTTCTCGCAAAACGATCGTCAAACGACAAATAACACACAAAAAAAAAAAGAAATATTAAAGAATATCGTCGCTATCCTTGAGAACGACGTCTATACATCTACATTAATTACCACTAATTGTAAACGTCTAACACGGTGTATATCTCAACGGCAACTAAAAACGAGAACAGTGGAAAAAATGATCGAGCCTGGCGGGAAGATTGGTATCGTAGGAACGTGTTCTCGACCAGCGATACGGGTCCCTCGAAAATCACAGAATAATCATTCGCGACGGTAATGGCGCGCGTAATGGAATGGTTAAGTAATAAAAAAATCGTTTCGTTCGGTGGTCAAACGATCGAATCGATCCTGGAGGAGGGCCAACGATCGGAGAGACCGTTGGAGGTGTCAGCCCTTTAAGGACAGGCGTTTTTAGAGATTCCTAAGGTCACGGGGGAAATTATTTTTAAGGCGTCAATTATTTTTAGTTTGAGGTATTTTGAGTTTGCTAATACACGTGGGTGAATAATAAAAATATGAGGTGTTCTTACTGTAAAAAATGAGTAGCGATTGTTCGTAATTATCTTGAGACACGTGATAAAACAATGTAAATAAAGTGACTTGAATCAAACTAAACAAATTCAATTTTAAAAGAGATGTACGTGTAAATAATAAATCGAAACGTTATCCTATCAGTGGAATAGTATATACATATAACGTCTATGATAGCTAAGTATAGTTTGTCTCCCATGCCTGTTCTTAAAGGGTTAAATAAGGCACATAGAAAACGAAGTGAATTCGTCCGATCGATGTCATCATAATACAATCGATCGTACTCTGATTGCGTCACCTCGAATCACGCGTCTCTCCCTTTTCTCGTCACTATAAACTATATTTTGGTATTCTCTTGACAGTCGAAGCGAACTCGCCATACATCAGTCCGACTAAGGGCACAGAAATAACGATTTCATTTGCAACTCGACGGATAAATCGATGAATCGTTGCTGCAATGATCCTTAGAACGCTTCGACTGGTTTCTCGGCAAAAATTAAAATTACGTTCTTTCGACCCTTTCGTTTAGTATCTAAGAGCCTGAATGAATCACGAGAGCTGCCAGTGCCCGCACTCGCTTTCGTTTAGTCTTCCCGTTTAGGAACGATTTCCCCGAACGCGACAACACACAACTATACCGATAATACTTTGCTCTGGCAAAGAAATTCCCCTAGATGCGTTAGACCAGAAGAAGGATATCTGAAACAGTAAACAGAACCATCGAGTTAGTTTCGAGTAGATCGAGCTCAGTCATGTTTGTCCATTTTGGTGTTTCACTCTCGTTCACGAACGGTAATAGTATATTAACGAAGAATAATTCTATGCCTTCGTGGTACACTATTCATAACTCTAGTTTAACCCTCTGAAGTCACACGTTCTGTAAAAAACGCACCTGTCACAGGGGGTCTCAATGACCTCAGCCGTGTTTAATTTATTAATATATCAATAATAAAAATTCAGAATATTAGTTCGAACCTTTCAGAACGAGAATATCACGGTAACAAATTTTTAATCATTTTTAAAATGGCGAAAAAAATCAGCGAGGAGGTAATTCGTAAGAAAAACATTTTTTACTAAAAAAAAAAAAATTATAACTCTGGCAATTTTTAATGTACTTTCATAAAATTAATAACTTATAGTAATTCTAGCTTAAAGTTGCGCTTGGGGTCATTTTGACCCCGGGTGACCGCGAAGGGTTAAACGGGAGTATTTAGTAATAGTTAACCCCTTAAGCTACGATTTAAGTTCCAACAACCTGGGACCAAAATGTGATGTTTACATTTGCCCCCGAACAATACACCACGGGCCAGGCTCGTGATAATCAGTTTTGGCCCGAATACCCGACATTACAAAATAAAATGAATACGTTGTTTTCTTCATGGTAATAAAAAACACAAATATAATCAGCCGCAGTGTGACCGAGGTAACATTACAAGTTGCACGGTTTTTCTTTATAGATGAATGATAAGTTTACCTTAGGAAGGCAAAGAATTAATTTCTACGCCTAATTAATATGCCTCCAGTGTGCGTCAAACCGAAACTGACGGTTCTAAACTTCAAAAAGGTGGAACTTCGAAAAGGTGGAGATAGACATCTGTGGTCCAAACACCCAGCGTACATTTACAATCGTTCGTCAATGAATCTAACCGAACAGTTTCTTCAAGAGTGAAACCCTCTGGACAGCTCAGCCACCTGGACACTCACCTCACCCTATGAATCCTGCGGCAATCGATATAATGAGAGCTAGAATGCCAGTCATCACCTGTCCAGCCGTCGATACGACGACTGGCGGCGGTAACAAGGATTTCTCGATCACGTTCCCTTGCACGAACTGATCCTCGGCCGTCAACCTGTCGCCATACTTGTTCAACAAGTCCATGATCAGCCCGTTTGACCATCCGAACCCGAGTTGCACCTCGTACTCGCCTCCGCCTCCGTAACCACCCGACACAGTCGCATCGTACTGCGAACCGAAACCAAAATACTCGTTTGCTCGAAAAACCAACGATTGGACATCGTTATCCGTGGCAGCGATCTTTAATTACCTTCTCGAACATGGCTTGGGTCTCGTTGAACGCCTTGTAGTTGCTGCGGACCCATCTCTGACTGATCTCGTAGGCTAGCCTCTCAGCCCAGGGATCTTCGGTATTGTCTAGCGACATGATGACGAAGTATTGCAACGGAGGCCACGCGTTAGGGTAGTCCCACTGTTCACCAGAGTGCTCGTAGGTGGTGGGTATGCCTCCGACGTTCAACATGATCTGACTCTTCTCCAGATACTTGAGCACCTTGGACACGTAGTCCTGCCTTTTGCTGGGATCGTAGCAATGGGTCCAGAGCGGCAATATGTTCGTAGGGTAGAAGTAATCCCTCTTGATGTCGTTCATGATGTCGTAGTCGAGCCAGGCGCCGACCTCGTCGTGCCACAGCACGGCCGTCACCGCCTTCATCCACTCGTCGGCCCTCTTCTTGTAATACGCGGCCTTGGATTCGTTCCCCAGCATCTGGCTGTAGTGCGCCAGCAGCTGCGCATTTCGATATATGATCGAGTTCAGATCGACGGGGATAATGGATCTCGTTTTCAAGTTCGTCAGGTTACCTGGAGAAGGAACTCTCTGAAGTTTCTATCGCGACACTTTCAGAAATCGTTTATTGTGTGCGGGTTGAGACGATCTACGAAGAGGTATGCTTGTTTTCGACGTTATGGTACATGATGGCCTCTTTCGAGACCAATTGTGGTGGCTTCGTGAAGGAATTTTTAATTATTGAATTAGAGATGGGGGTATTCATATTCATAAATTCACATGACGCGGATTTGTGAATACGAATATGAATAAATTTATGATAAACAGCGCGTTGTTTATATCTTTATTTAGAACTAACTCTTCGTTAAATAACGTTAATCACTTACTTACATTGTTTACTATCCCACACAAAATCGTTTTCACTCCAACCAAATGGGTAATTACAAAAATTATGTAATTTATGCAAATAAAATCACGATCCAAGATTCATTATCCAAGATGCTTATACGTATTCCAGAGCTTCGTATACGTGTTTATTAACACAACTATAATGTTTTTTATAATAGTAACAACAATGATTGTTTTATTTGCATAAATTACAAAATTTTTCTAATTACCCGTTTGGTTGGAGTGAAAACGATTCTGTGTGGGATAGTAAACAATGTAAGTAAGTGATTAACGTTATTTAACGAAGAGTTAATTATAGATAAAAATGTGAACAACGCGCTATTTATTGATATTCATATTTACGAATATAAATACCACCCCCATCTCTATCTTGAATTGGTACAGGTATGATCTTCGAAATTGTTTCGTTAACACGTTCACTGTTAGAATAATAATTGTGAGAATTCTTACGAGGCTAAGCTTCTGTTTCTATACAATTAGAAATGATGCAATCTAAGATCTATAGTAGTGCTTATCCAAGCTCTTTAAAATTCACCAATTCTATCCGAGATTTATTTTTTGTGGCATCTGACCTTTAGGATTAATTTATTTAATTTCTTAGTGAAAATCCTTGTCACCCCATATACGTCTATGCGTTAATAAGGGACTTTTCGATTTTCAATTTGTACATCGAAAACTAATTTCTTTGATACTAAAAATGGGATTGTTTACTGAATATCTTCCCACGCGTAACATATTCGCTGATATCAGTAAATTATATTTTTCATGCTAGTGAACTTGGGTACGATTCTTCCAGAACGTCGTTAAGCACAGATCGCTCTATTACCTTTGTTCGTGCCGTCGAGTATGAACCAACGACTGGAAAAGTCCCAGCCAGACTCAGCAGCAGTCTTCAGCTCCGAGTAGTAGTTCTCCTTTTCCTCGTTGGTGCGAAAGCTTTGACTCGTCAGATAATCCTCTCTGGTTGAGAAAACCACCCCAATTGTTAAACGATCGAACGTGACGTCGAACTCGTAAATAAAAACTCGAAATAAAAATTCTGTGAACGTTGACACCGGCGCAGTTCACCGGTGATGCAAGCCGGCGTCGACGTGTTAATAGGGGAAATTTAAAGGCTTATTATTAAGCGTTTTTCGTGATTTTTGTTACAGAGAAAAATTTGCTTAATTTTCTTTGAACTTTTAGAATATTTTAGGTATCCTCTAGAGCACATTTGTTTCGAAAATGTTTTAAGAGAAAACACCATATCTCAAAGATTACCCTGTGAAATAAATTGAAAATATTAGGTTGTCCCAAAATTTCTTTCGTAATTTGCACTCGATTATTTTGTGCGGTAGTGTTTATGTAAATAGACAATCTAATTTCATAGATGTTGATGTTGTAACAGTAATGGAGCAAAATGAATCATACACTATTCAATAATGTATCATTAGACATAAAATATTGTGTATGTATTACTTATTAATAAAACGAAAGAAACTTTTGGGACAACCTAATGTTTCCAAACGTACTCTGAAACATACATGAAATATTCTCAAAGTTATAAGAACATTGGATAAAGTCTATTTTGTACAAAAAAATATCCCAAAAAACACTTAATACTTGACCTCCTCGTCCTCCCTTTTCTGAAAGAATTCAAATAGAAAACACGTTCTTTAAGAAACAAAGAGGGTACGAATATTTATGTGACTGATTAATTGTTCTGAACGTATCCTACATCTCTTCAGTCCCCATTTAAAAATTCTATTCTTAAGACCCTTACTTGTAGGACTCAGGTCGCGGTCCAGAGGACTCCTCGTAGTACCTAGCCAGGGTGTACTTGGTCCCATCCATCTCGACCTCGACCGTTCGATTGGTCATCCAGAAGTCGAACTCCTTCTCCAGGAGGTGGAAGTTGTCTTCCAGCCACTTGTAGTCGCGAGTGGTCTTCAGGTACTCGTCGACCATGGGGATCAACAACGGTGGATGGGATCTCATCGTGTAGTAAATACGTCCTCCGTTTGGTATCAAGCCGATTTTATCCACCAGCGTGACGAAATTGGTCAACATCCCCTTCACAGTGGTGTACATCTCCGATAGAAGGAGTCCTTTGATGATCCAGTACGAGTCCCAGTAATAAAATTCACGAAAACGACCGCCGGGAACGATCACGGGATGGGGCACGTAGATGATGGAGTATTGCTCCTCGTTGATTCTCACGTCGTCCTTCATCTTTCTACCGAGCATCTTCCAGATATGGTTCAAATCGAAAGCGAACTTCCGCAGATTTTCATCCGATATCTTGCTGAGGAATTTAGGGTGGGTGGTCCAATCCGCGGGGTCCCACTCCTCGAACTCCGATCCTTCGGGATCGAAGGTCTTGTTCACGAATTGCTCGATCTGTTGCCTGGTGGGTAGTTGATCCGTCTTCTCCATGAAGTCGCGGAACAACGCCAGGGTTTGGTTGGGCGAGTACTTCATCTTCATATCCACGAAGGTCTTCGAGTCCTTGTAGATCGACGCCATCTGTATCGTGTGCAGGAGGTCGCCGTGGCAGTAAATGTCGCTGGAAAGCCACACACACGCTCGATACGATCTCTCTTTTGCCACGTTGCAATTTTCGTGTGCGTTTTTTTCGCGGGATAAAGGGCGTGTCTAGTGATTTTTTTGGCGGGAGGAACGTTGAGTTTGGACAATTGAAAGACTGGGGGAAAGGATCTCGTTGCGCGATCGCACGAAATCGAAACGAGCCACGCGGAACACGGTTGGGTAAAATGATGTTTGCGCACTCAAGTTTCTTTGCAGGGACTTTCTATGCACGGTGTGCTATAATGTAATAGTGTGAAATTGATCTTTTGATGGTTCATTATGTGTAGAAGACGCGTCTTCGCTCGCAGATCTTAATAGCGTGTCTTCTAAATAAAATAATCCCGAAAGAAGTGTAATCTGAGGGACAGAGTCGTAGATTCACTGTTTTTTGGCGTATCAAATATATTATAGTTTGTGTATGGACGCTCGCAGGTCTTAATAGTGTGTCTTCTAAATAAAATAATCCCGAAGGGAGTGTAATCTGAAGGACAAAGTCGTAGATTCACTGTTTTTTGGCGTATTAAGTATTTTATAGTTTGTGTATGGACGGTTAGGTGGGATGCTTTACGTGTTGCAACGTAGAAAGTTCTTCTGGGTCGATCTAAGACGATTAGTATAAGTGTTTTGACTCTTGGATCACTCCCAAGGTCTTCGCGATGTTTTTCATTCGGTGGTAAATGTTTTTCGTTATCTTCGGAACGGCCTAGTTCTGAATGTGATCACACGAGCGGAACTCTGGTGGGGCTTGCTTTGTTTAGCCATCCTGTTTAGAATACCGATACTTCCACATTATTTTTAATGATATCATTATCGTCCGGAGGAATTCGAGCGAATGTAGGCCGAAGAATCCATTCTTTTCTGGCGGACAAAATTACACCGAATCTTCCCTTATCGTTGTCTAAAGGTGTCTGCCAAAAACAGTGAATTTTTGTTAGTGTACTAAAAAACTAGAGGCAGTGGTTCCTGAGTGGCTTTGGATGCGTTTCAAATCTAGTGACGAGAATGAATTTTTATCTATGCGCTGTTTTCGTTAATTCTAGATGGATTTTTAATTAGTTATACGTTATGTTTCAACCCTGTAACCTCTGTATATTTGTATAATAATGAATTTTTCCCCAAAATGTAGAGGTAGTGATTATGCAGTGACTTTGGTTGCGATTCAAATCTAGTAATCAGAATGAATTTTTATGTATGCGTTGTTTTCGTCTAATCTAGATGGATTTTTAATTAGTTATGCGTTATGTTTAGACCCTGTAACCTCTGTATATTTGTATAATAATGAATTTTTCCCCAAAATGTAGAGGCAGTGATTATGCAGTGACTTTGGTTGCGATTCAAATCTAGTAATCAGAATGAATTTTTATGTATGCGTTGTTTTCGTCTAATCTAAATGGATTTTTAATTAGTTATGCCTTATATTTCAACCCTGTAACCTCTCTATATTTGTATAACAATGGATTTTTTCCCAACTCTCATAATAAATGATTAAATAATAGCAACTAACAAATAAAAGCATTAAAATGCTTATTATTTTGTTAACTTCAGTGGAGTGCACTAGTTGCAAAATACGAGCGCAAAGTCGAGACACTAGTGGTCGTTGAGAAAATCCTTATCGTGATAGCGTCGAATGTGCCCCCCGTAATCGGCCTAATATTTATCGCGAGCAATCTAGATATCCGTTACAATGACGGACCTGCGACGCACTTGGTCCCGCGGCGTCGTCACGGCGTCGACTCGTCTCGTGAAGGAGGAAGCGCGAATTGAAACTGCGATCTAACGACATTTTGATTCGTGAAACGAGAGCGGACATCGCGCGACCTGATTTTCTAGACCCCCATGGGTTGATCTGGCGAATCGTCTTCGAGTTCCTGGACCGAGATGCGGAGCAAGGTTGCCTAAATTGGACCACGACTTTTTTTTTTTATTCCCGACCTTAAAACGTGCGATCGGGTTAATCCTTAAATCGGGTTAGTTCGAGTCTATTCATCTATTAGAAATTTATTTGTTTGTGTTCTTGCTTCCATCTACTTACTACACCTGCTTCCCTTAAAACCGAGTCTTCTGATAAGAGGTTTTGCGACGTTTGTGCGTCTTATCGCGCGGTTCACGGCACCGCGACGCCTCGGCGCGTCTATCGACGTTCCAGCGTCTCGATTCGAATCGCAGCTCCGGAGATCTCGCGCGTCGTCTCGCTAAGGTCACGTTCATTGGACTTGCGGAACACGTTAATTTAAAACTCGACGCGAGCACGGTTTCGTAGTTCATTGCTAAGGCCATTTCTCTGACTCGTTTGCCGTGGAACGAGATTGCTCCTACACGAGGTGCAATTCCTTCTTCGTCGTTTAAAGTAGTATTTATCCTTGCTACTTCTTCAAATGCGGTAGACAGATTTATTTTCTTTAACGTCTCGTCTTCGGAATTAATTCACTTAGTTAGAAAAGCCCCATCACTTATATTTGGTTGACTTACAAGGAAAGCTTTTTAGGTGTCCACCTCCAATTGTTTTGATTTTTGGATATGTTTTAGAGGAAGTTATACGTATTTTTTTATATTAGCCTGTTTTCATATTTAGAGGGTGAAACGATCACCTACAGTTTCAACCGCGATAGGCTATTATTATAGACAAATTACTTTTTACAAAATTTAGAGCCAGATTTTGTATGCAGACAGAAAACCATGAAACTTTTTCTTGAAGAGTTTTCTTCTATCTATGATTGTTTCGGATATAGCTCCTATAGGTCGTTTCACCCTCTAAATATGATACCTTATTTTTCAGTCCTTCAGAACATATCCGAAAATCAAAACAATCGGAGGTGGACACCTAAAAAGCTTTCCTTGTTAGTAACCTATGTGTTGATGACTTACTTTGCTCATTAAAACATAAGTAAGTCTTCTTAAAAAAAAACAAAAACAAAAAAAAACCTCAAAGTTTAACACAGAAACATACTTTAAGGCTTCCAGAAAAGTATATTCCACATCAACGAAGACTCTAAATCATTTTATTAAAATACCGTAATCTACTCATACCCCAAGAGTTCTTAGAAATAAAATGTTGCGATCGATCGATCGATATTCCTCGTTATCAATGACGCGAGTAACCAGAATGTTGCAAAACACTTTCCTGCCGACGCTGAAATTTCGTTACAATTTCTCGCAATATCTTTCTTTACGGAAAAACGAAAGTCGATGAAAGATCGATCGATTTGATTTCGATCGCAAGACCCGAAGAAACATTTAGCGAAATGAATCACGAGACGATGCGCGTGCTCGCGGAAAAAAACGCGCGGGCGAATGAATCTGGCCATCGATCAGAGATCTATTTCCGGTGGGGGAGAAATTCAACGAGACCGTGGATCGATTAAATGGTCGCTTCTGACGGAACCGTCAACTATTTTTGGGGACGGTGACGCGACGCGCGGCGACGGTGGGCGTCGCGAGCCGCAACGTCCCGTGACACGCCCGAGAGACATCGTGACTGATGACTCGGTCAGCTGTTCGCGTCATTGGATGTGGCCCACGTGGCATTTGTTGTTGCCACAACCGCACGGTGCTCTAAAGATCGCTAACTGATTTATAATTACTCACTTTCTTATTTAAAGGAATAAGAAAGCCCTTTGGAAAAGAAATAAAATAAAATAAAAGCGATATTGTGAGGAAAGAGCCGAGTTTGGGCATTCAAATATGAGTTGAATTATAAAATCAGCCATTAAGAATAGAAACTAAGAAATATCAATGTAAAACGTTTAGAAGAGGAAATGTAAAAAGCAGCACATAGTGCAAAGTACTTCTACGAATGTACGCACTTTAATTTAATAAACAAACGAACAAACAAAGAAATATGAGTTGCCATCTATTAGCGATCTGAGCAAAAGGGATCGAACTCCCTCCGATCTTTTTCACACAGGTCTGTGGAACAAACGACAGCCGAACAGTTGAAAAAGAAAAACGGTGTCTGTTGACAGCTTGTATAGAGATATTAGATCGTCCCATAAGTTCGTGCTGAAGACTGTGTCGAAATTTAATAAAAAAATCACAGAAATTTTCTAGGAACTGTATAAAGACTATGCGAGACAGGTGAGAAACTATTGTGAAATGAGACAGATTATCTTTTCTTGCGACACAAGAATATAAGAATAATATGTTTCACATATTAGTTTGAGAAATAGAAGTATAAATGGCACGAACTTTTAGGACGACCTAACATATTAAAGAGAATAATAGAAGTAATTTGGTGTGTGCTTAAATTAATAATGGGACCACCCCGGAGACATGCTCTACAAGATCCAACAGGTTTCATTCCGATTGGTCAAGCCATCTCGGCGTAATTGAGTAACATACATAAAAAAAAAGAAATAAAAAAATAATAAATATACATGTCGAATTGAGTAACCTCCTCCTTTTCGAAGTCGGTTAAAAATTTAAACTATTGCATCTACAACCTTTGTATCCAAGAAGTCCTACAGATATGTACACGTCCAAGCTCACAGAGTGCTAGAATATTCAGTGTTCGAGCCTAAGCTCGAAGAATCAAAGCAACCGCACAGTTTTACAATTTAATTGTCGTGTTCCGCGAGTCATGGCTATTGCGCAACGCGCTGTTGCTTATCGCGACACGAGTTCGGCGATGCTTTGTTATCCTCGCGCTATAGATCCAGAGATTCGTTCCCAAACAAAGAGTCTCCTCCTGATGTGTGCCACTGAATCCCTTTGGGAGACTTTTAGGATTGTGTGGCGGACGATATTTATTCGAGGTATTGTCTTGTCCAGAAAGTTCGTGCCAATTTTTAAGAAACATTCAAAGACACGTTTGAATTTTTACCATTTCGTTCCACAACTTTTCCACCTTTTAAGGGGATGTCCACATGTTATTTGTTTTCAACCATTCCGGTATATTCAGACCTGTACCGCCTACTAAAAATCGGCATGGACTTTCCAGACAAGCCAATATTTATTCGTGGAGTTTAGCAGTGGCATGAGCACGTGGCGGTCACTTCAAACCGGTGCCGCAGGGAAAGGACACGAAGGCAAAATTTTGCCCCTGATTCGATTAAATTCATTCGGGGTGCGATGTTCTCGGTCGGCAATAGAACGAGGACACGAATGAGGAAGGGAGCAGGCACCTGAATCATTGTTCGTGCGATCGGGTCGGGTCCAAACGAAACAAAAATACGTAAAATAAAAATGAAAAATAAATTTAAAGAAAGAGAAAAAAAAAGAGTTGGACGAAGCCGTCAGCGACGTACTTGATCAGTGTTTGTGGTACTTACCTCTCGCAGGGAGGCGGTTTGTCCGCGCTAGCGCAACTTTGAAGAACGACGAGGAACGCGAGGAACGACGCAGCATACAGCAGGCAATTCATCGAGGCAGAGGCCGTGGAGCTCGGGGCCATTTTCTCGCAATTAGCGATCTCCGCTCGACGCACGATCGCCCGTTTGCGTTTTTTTTTTTACCTTCGTTCTCTTTTTTACTCAGAGGTGCGCGCAACGATACGCGCTCGACTGGCCCTCTCCGCCTTTATCGTTTAATTTAAATGTTTATTTCTGTCGAAAAGAAATAAAACCACGGTTTTCCTATTTTCCCTTTTAGTTCGTGTTCTCGAAAGAAAGAGGCCACGGCGTGTCTCTGCGCTCTTTTCGCGCGATACTTCAAAGATACTTTCGTGCGATTCTTCCTTCTTATGATTTATTTTCCAGCTCTTGATCGATCGACACGATTATCGATTTCTTTTATCTTTCGTCCTTCCTCTCTCTCTCTCACTCTCTCTCTCCCCCTCTCCCGCGCTTAGATTCTCACTTTATATGTATATTCGATCGTTCTTTTTCCTCGGCCTGCCTGCTTTTCGTGTATTTCTGTTTTGTCTATTAGCTTTTTATTTTTCCTATTTTCGTACTTTTTGGTTCGCTAGCAACATGGAAAGGACGAGACGCGAGACGATACTCGAGGTTTCCTTACTTTTTGGTGATCTTTTGAGGTAGCAGACCTGCTGTTCTTCGCAGCCTGCGAGACCGTTTCAGCTCCAACTGCAAGGCCGCATCTTCCCTGCAACACGTAATTAAATGGATCAATTAATAAGCGTGCCTACGTAAGAAGCGATAGGGCCTAACGCACCTTCTAAAGAAGACACTTAACCCTTTGCACTCGAGAGGTGACACTCAGTCACCATTAGGTTTCACGCAACAAATCTACAATACCTAATGTTTCTTTAGGTTTAATTTCTTTGGAGCTCGAAGTGTCGATAAAATGATTGTCCATTGAGGTAAAGGTGACCTTATTCTCAAATCTAGGATAGCTTAGAATTCATGGCAATAGAATACTAAGAAACATCTCGAGTGCAGAGGGTTAATTTAAAAAACTTTTCCAGCACAAATCTCAAATGTGTATTAAACACACTGCCAACTTTTAACGAAATATTCCACAGAACAACATCGCTCGACCACTAGATTCACTCTTGAGTATCATAAAAATCCTCGACAGCACAGGCGAGTCTACGTCAAATGCAATCTTCACGACCCTGCACAGTAGGTGCAAACATCTCACTACTGAGCGGTATAAAATGAGCAGAATTCTAAACCAGATAAAAATTCTCTACAAACACACCAAAAGATAGGGTCTCCACTCACTATTTCTCTAAACGTAAAAACGTAAAACATATGCTTCCCTAATAACTGCTTATTCCACGACAGCACAGGCGAGTCTACGTCGGATGCAATCTTTACGACTCTGCACAGTAGGTGCAAACATCTCACTACTGAGCGGTATAAAATGAGCAGAATTCTAAGCCAGATAAAAATTCTCTACAAACACACCAAAAAATAGGGTCTCCACTCACTATTTCTCTAAACGTAAAAACGTAAAACATATGCTTCCCTAATAACTGCTTATTCAGCTAACTTTTGAATGAAAAAACACCCTAATAAATAAACCTCTGCATCACTCTATGCAGCCATCGTCCATTATTCTAATAAAATTTTGCCCATTTCTGTGAGAACTTACTGGCTAACACGAACGAATCCGATATCTTTTTAATTTCTTCCTCACTTAATAACCTCGCCGATGACAACGACACGCGTCTGACTAGTTGCACTCGATCGACTAACGAGCCAACAATTTCTTCTTTCACTTGGCGCGAATCGAGCAGCGGTCTGCCCGCGCAGACAGCCGGGGATAAACCGATAATAAAGAACAAAACACGAATGGTCGCGTGACGATCGTTTGTACGGACCGACAGGTTACGAATTTAATTCGACTGGTTGCGCAATCTATGCTTCTGAAAGCAGCGAGATCCGAGCTGATCGACGGAAATCGGGGATTACCAATCACCGTTCCATTTAACGGAAACGCGACAAAGGCTCGAAACGCATCCGCGTTTTCCAGGTTCACGGTCTATTCTGTTTTTAGGAACCAATCGGATGGGTCCAAAGACCCCTGATCGAACCGATACGAACTGATTTCGTTACTTAAGAGGTCTTAATTATTATTCGAATTGAAATAAACCGACCGTTCGAATTGAAATAAAACGTAGACACTACAGAGAAACTGTTTTTCCTACACGACGCACTTGTGCACAGAACCCAAAGCGTTACGTACCTGTTTTCTTTGGAACTACGAGAGATAGCGACGGAATTTTTTTTTTTTTGCGATTTTTATTGGTCTGTTTTACAGCTCTTTATATGGCTGATAAGGCACCAACTACGGACCCTGAAGGAGCTCCATTTTTTTATGATAGAATGTCAATAAGAAATTCAGCGATTAAGATTGGGTGAAGACGTTTCCATTATTTATCTGGGGCTGTCTCTTAATGTAGATAAAAAAAATTCTGTATTTCTAAGATCCATTAAGGAAAGAGAAAATTATTTTTGCATTAACCGCGATTAGTTTTTGAAATGTTCGTACCGATTTAAAGCTCAATCCCCTTGCCTCTATTACATTTTTATTTGATACTTTACCAACAACATAAAAAATTTACGCGCTGTTTCTAACCGAAATAATCGAATGAAACAACTACGTTATAAAAAGGTCACAGCACCATTGGAGATAATTATTTTCGCGCCGAATCTGACAGTTGCCATCAGAATTGTTGCGGTAGAGCGTTATTCGTGATTGCTCCGATTTGAAAAATTGCGGATTGTAGGATTAACGTTTGCGAGCCTTTAAGAATGATCTCAACACGGTGACCGTGCAATATTGTACGCGGTACCTGTAAAGTACACGCACGAAATCAGCCTGATAAAAATACCTACTCAAAAGCGATAGGACTGTTCGCGATTCGACATCTGGCACCGCTCGTATACATCGAGTTATCTCTGGATCGACGTTCAAGCCTGATAAGATCGACTCGCGAGCCAGACTTCAATTCTCTTAACCCTTCGTTGCATAATGTTACCAATTGGGAACCCAAGGGAGAATTCGTTGGATTTTATTTAATTAGAATTACTTGTGTCCGCTATTAATTCAACAGGTGTGCATGCCAATGTCTTTTTACCAGACTGAGAATATTTATGGAGGAAAAATGGCCTCTGGGTCTTGCATGTGCGCTTACGAATATAAGCTTTCTCCTCGAGGAGTCCACTGAAGTATATCTCAGGGCTACTTAAGAGAAAACAAATTTTATAATGTTTTTCCTCGTGAGTGAGTGCCTTTCTATTTTATTTATGTAACGAATGGTTGTGTTTCTTTTTCTTTTCTGTTATATTGTTATTGTTTCCCTTTCTCATAATTAATATCACGACTTAAGTCCACAATCTACTGAATCCCCATATTGGACAAATTATAAACTTCCATGGAGGTTTAAAGGAAAAAAAAAAATAGAACTTCCTTATGAGGTCTGTTGATTCTTCTTTATATTTTTGGAAATTTTTTCTCCACGGGTTCTTTCTTTTCTTTTCTTTTACAATTCTAGCACGTTTCCTTTTTAGAATCTGTTTGTCCTGTAACCTGAAGATGACCAAAACGTTCGTTCGGAAAATAGTGTGCAAGGCATATTTTCCCATGGCTGATCTAGTACGCCTACTTAATCTAGTAATTCCAGAGATGGTCGAAACCCTAGGCTTCGTATAAATCTGAAGTTTGCCGATGTGATTGTCTCGTTTTCCTCTTTGGAAAATGTTCAAAAGAGGAAACGAGACAAACATATCGGCAAACGTCAGATTTATTCGAAGCCCAGGGTTTTGCCCATCTCTGAATAATAGTCACGTATTTAAATAATAATTCGTCCACAGAATCACACTCTCGGGTTTACCCGAAACTACCCTTTAATTCTGCGGTACCGTTGCAAACTGAAGAGAAGAAATTCTGCCACGGAATTTATTTCCACGTGTGTGTGTGTTTGTCGTTCGCGGTTGTACTGGATATTTCAACGATATTATCAACAGATAAAATGTATACGCATTTGGTAAAGATGCGTATAATCGTCTACGTAT
The DNA here is from genome assembly GCF_026283585.1 of Hylaeus volcanicus. Lineage (NCBI taxonomy): Eukaryota > Metazoa > Arthropoda > Insecta > Hymenoptera > Colletidae > Hylaeus > Hylaeus volcanicus. Next base: position 22,259,962 of record NC_071978.1, on the reverse strand, counting down.
ACAAATAAAATAAAAGATTTGTATACGTAGTATACGGCTGATAATCCAGTGGTGGGGATAGCCAAGCGTCTCTTAGACAGTAGACAGCGTCTCCTTTACACCCCTATCCCAAAACAAACTACTTAAATCTAATTACACCTGATCATACTACTGATGTAATTTTTAATTTCTAAAAGGTTGAAACACGACACCCTGTAGGTTCGTCGAATAAATGAACCAGGGAATGGTTTGCCTCGTGAATTTTATAAAAATACGCTAAAATTCGCGCAGTGGGGAGGTTTTATACCATGGAAGCGTTACAGTGGATAATATAGTGTTGCCAATTTGAACTCGACAATCGTCGAGATCTGTCACGGCGAGACGAGACGAGGAGAAGGTGCCGAGAGCTGGACGCAAATGGGACGCACCGAAAAAGACGTTCTATTCGCGGCTCTCAATGGGAGGCTGAGGTTTTGACGCAATGGTCGTTTAAAAATAGCAACCCCGCAACGAGACGCGAATCAACGCACGTACACGACCCGCCACCCATCTCAAACTGTCGAACAGAAGCGTTCACCGATTCCAGCTAACTCCGAAACATTATGCAGTGATCCCACGTGGACGAAATTTTGTGCGAATAATAAAGAAAATCAAGGCACGGTAATTTCTTCGCGAGAACCGTTCAATTGCACAGTTAATAGTTAATCATGAGTAGACAGCGGATCTTTATGCATTTATAGGAAATTTAAACGTCCAAGAAACTATAAAATGCAAACAATATGCAAGAATATGAAAAAGATTGAAAATAAAGTTCATGTTATGATACTTGCAGAATAAAATAAATTCCTATTTAGGTTAAATTTTTGTAGGCACGTTCGCGAGAAGATTTTATTTTGCACAAAGATCCCCAGTCTAATCATAAGTTAAATTCCAATTTCTATTCGACGAATAATACAAATGGGCAATTAGTACTCATTATTCGCAAACGTGAATGAAACGAGAACAAGTTTACGAGGACAGTTGTACCATAATGAGAGCACAGCTGAGGAGCGACAAGGGCAAAAGTCTTTATCATCGATTGCCTACGTAACGAGCACTTGTCTTATTTCTGATGGAAATTGTCGGTATCGGACTTGATGTGATCGATAGACGCGTGTCACAATAAGCTTCAAACGGCTTGCAACGATTCCATTCAATGGAACGAATTTTCTGGCCTAAATGCGTCGATGATATTTAAACTAATAGACAATTTCTCATGCATCGACTGCAATTCTCCGAGTGGATTAAAGCGATCAGAGGAATTTCCATCGACTACAAACATAAATTCAGAGAGAGCCTGTTGCGAGGAATGATTCGTCAGATTTATTGCACTCGCGGATTAATTGAAATTTCAAGGTCCGATGAAGCAATTTCTACGTCGCGATACTCTAGAAATTAGAAATTGGTTAAATGGAAAGGGCAATTAGGATCCCTACATTTAAATAAAATAAGTATGCATGTTTTCATGATCCCTCCGATTCGGTGATATTTACTATTTTTGATTCAAGAAGAAGCATCACTTTGTTGCATCTCGGATCTTCGTCTGGTCTTATTGTTCGATGCAATGTTAGTAATCGTTTGCACAGTCTGTTCAAACTGTTATGCGCTAATAAAGTGCCGATTAGTTGGGACCTGTTCCTAGAAACTAGATAAGCAGTAGCTCCTCGTAACGACGATACTCCATAGAAGAAACTCCCGTTTAACACTTTCGCTGCGAACGAAAATAAAGTAGCCGTTCGTTGGGAACTGCAATTATGATATTTTTTTTAATGAAAAATTTCTTACAAATGTTCTAATATGATTATTTCGGAAAACATATATTTGTGGTAATTTATTTTATATATAATATGATTGCCGAACAAAAAAAAAGTAAAAACTGAAAAATAATAAAAACAACCATATATTTTCAATTGGACGCACATGTGCGTCATCCGCAGCGAAAGTGTTAATCTCTTAACACTTTATTTACCGGGAATCTATTTATAGGCTTTTTAATTCCAGAATATAGTTATTCGAATTTATTTACTCTGTTGGTGGTTGTCTACTTACAATATTCAGTGTTTGGAAACAGACTTGGCTTTCGATGTGCCTAACAACAGTATGGAGGAATTATTGTCAGCCTAGATTGGCATATGTTACTGTAGAAAATTCTTTTTTTTTTCTTTTTTTAATTAAAGGTTGTTTCTAAATAGCTCGGTAGATAAAGTATTAAGAATATCATGAATCTTGAACATATCATCTCCAGTAATTCCACAAGCGACTATTAAGAAGCTGCCAATCCAATCGAATAAACGTCGCGAATGAATCACCGATCGGTAATTTTTATTTCTACTCATCATCCATCCCATCTCTGCCCCCTCTCAACGGAGAATACCTGGAATTATTGAATCAGGTGCGAACCAGTCGTTCGCGTAGAAACAGTGAAAAACAAATAGCTCGATCTGCAGTGGAAAAAAAAAATTGAGAAAGAGGCAATCGAGATCGCGATGAAAGTGAGAATCGAGCTAATCCTTGGTGTGCGCAAGAGCTCGTCTCGTTTCCGTGATAAAACGGCAACGTTATCGCGTCGTGAAGAGCTGGATCGCATCCGTACCTCGTCTCCATCGAGAAGAAACATCAAATTGTGCTGTCTATTTCTGTCGTTAAACGACACCGATTCACGTACGCTCGCGTCGTGAACCACGCGGACGACACGTGCGCCTATTCACCTTCCTCGACTCGCTCGCCTGGGAAATCTTTCTCCTCGATCGTTTCTTCTTTTTCTCACGAGCGATCGATAACGAGGAGACGCTCTTAATTGTACTTCTGAGTCGCTAACTGAGGTAGAAGAGCGATAGAAATTGACTTTTAAAAAAGTTGGCTTGTGTCACTGGAGAAAGATCGAAAGTTGGTGTAGTTTTTTCTCTATTTCTTAACACTTTATCTACCGGGATATTTAGAAACAGTCTGTAATTAAAAAAAGAAGAATTTTCTACAGTAGTAAATCTAGGCTGACAATAACTGCTTCATATTGTTAATAGGTACAGTGAAAGCCAAGTCAGTTCCCAAAAACTGAACATTGTAAATAGACAATCATCGACAGAGTAAATAAATTCGAATAACTAAGTACTGAAATTAAAAAGACTATTTGTGTTCCTCGCCATGGGGCGGCGCGGTGGTACGCGCCATCTGATAGACACGCGATCGTGAGCCACTGCTGGTACATGCCGCCCAATGAGCATATAAGCGTGAGCCACCAACGGTACACGCCGGCGTGAACGTGTTAAATCCATGCTAAGTTCGCCATAAGAAGGAACAGAACTAACTTCTACGCCTAGTAAATGTGATAGAAAATGTAACATGTATCCAGAAAAGGAGGAATACGATCGACTATTGTATACCTTCACTTTCCAAAAATTTCAAAATTCGAAAATTCACTTTCCTTCTGTATTTGTTACAACTGGCTTTTTAACTTGATGTCTGTCGTTCGCGTACAAGAAAAAGAGGCACATTAAAGCGACGTCATCCGCGATTCTCCGTTTCGAGGAAAGTAGACCCCGGTCCAAAGACGCTCTGACGCAACTACGATCCAGCTGATCGTTCCGAGCGTCGTAACAGTGACCCATTATCCTGTATCCCGTAATTTACTCGGTTAACATTCCAACAGTCGCTCTCACACATGAATGATTTTACTTTTTCGAACGCCAAGTCATCGTCCACTCGACTTATGTCACCTCCGCGCAGACTTGCGTCTTGCGTCGTATATTGAGAATGATATTTACGTCTTCCTAGCGAGAATAGCCCTGAAGTACCCTCGCACGCGAAAGAGAAACGAATCTAAAGAAGTTCGGTTCAGTTTCTACTAAATCTAGCTTCGTATTTATATACGAATATCGTTTCCTAGGGCTACAATGTCGCCAAGAAATTTTC
>NC_071978.1:22219090-22256025 GCF_026283585.1 Hylaeus volcanicus | reverse complement strand
TAATCAATTTTCAATTCTACTTTATCGCCTATCATTCAAACATCACGTTGCAACAGAAAATCGTTAAAAAGTATCGAGAATCCACAACTGGTGGAGTACAACGATACCAGTGCACGATCAGCTGACCAATATCCTTCCCGATGGGTGGTTTACTTACGGCTCGACCTTCTATCCCACTTGGGAGCCTAGCGCCTGGCGCGAAACTCCCTCCGGCGCCTGTGAATAGCGCCAAGAGTCACCAGGCGACAGTCAATCGCCTCCAGAATCACGATCCGTCGAGGATCAACCGATATATCGAAGCTATCGATGTCAGTGGTCAGTCCAGTTGTAGCACGATTGTCTCTCGAGTTGCCAATCGCGCCGTGTTTTCTTTAAGGAAATAATGGAGAGGAACAGCGACGAGGAACGTTATGGATCGACGCCAGTGGGTAGTAGCTCGTGGATAGGTAGAAAACGGGCAGGGAAAAGAAATTTTGGCATTCGAATGGAAAAGGTAAATGTGTTTACGTGTGCGCACGACGCACATGTGCACGGCGAGAGTTACGGCTTGCGACTAAGTTGGCGTGGAGGCACGCGGCCGCTTTATGAGCGCGATTAGACGAGCGCGAAGAATACGGGAGTCGAGCCCCCGGAATCGCGAGCTCTGATTGGTCGACGGAGGGCCGCTGAACCTCTCCGTTGGTCCCTGGCCGATACACGCCCTCGGTCAGACTCGACGACGCGCCATTCGGTGGCCGCGCGTCGCGGTGGAAGGACCCAACGTGACGCCACTCGTATCTCACGCTGATTACGTGTTTTCGTATGCAGAAATAACACAGATATTCGAAGATTGGGACCATTAAAGGTGGAGTCCGGTTCAGGATGCTAAAAATGAAACACTTTTTCAGGAACTAAAAAAAGAACGTAACTTTGGTGGGTCTACAAAAGTGTCCATGTATAGTCGTTTGCTGGTCGGTTGGCGCGCGATCTAGATGGGTATACGTATACTGTCGTTGGAAGGAATCTTGCGAGGTCGTAAAGTCGGTCGGACATCGATCTTTACAACTTAAGGGGGTATCCTGAATTAGGAGGTCTAAAAAAAGCGGTTTTTCGTGAATTTTTTTAGAATGGAAAAAATTATTAATTCTATCGAACTTTTTATTCTATTTTCATACATATTTGAGCAGTCTGTACAAATTTTTTCAACAAGAAATATTCAAATTGAGTCGACTGTGACGCACATTTGTAGGGCACCTCATATATTAACTCAGAGAAACCCGCAAAAATGATGAAATGTGAAATTACTGCAAGTTTGAAGAAAATCACTTTAACTTGTTAAAAAAGTTGTTTAAAATCTGTTTTGTATGAATTTTCTTAGTTCGCATAGAAGAAAAATGTATGAAAATAAAATTTCTTTTGGTTCTTTTGTGTTAAACCAAAATTACGACTTGCATCTTTCCCGCCGGTAGGAGATTTTAATTGTGAGGTGGTCTACAAATGTGCGTCGCAGTCGACTTAATTTGAATATTTCTTGTTAACAAAATTTGTACAGACTACTCAAATATGTATGAAAATAGGATAAAAAGTTCGATAGAATTAATAATTTGTTTTCCATCCTAAACAAATTCACGCAAAACCGTTTTTCTTTTAGACCTGCCAATTCAGGATACCCCTTTAATGGTGCGCAGGAGCCAGAGCCAAACTTCGAGTTAACTTCAGTGACAGTTGCGGAAAAAAGTAGGAAACTGCGGGACAAGGACAGAGAGGGCGATACAACAATTGCAGGAGAGACGAGGACAGGGCGATTAGGCTAGCATGATCTTTTTTCCAGGATATTGAAGCAAAGAAGCAATATTTTCTAATAATTCTGGTTTGAATATATTCGTTACACATTGGCGGATGCGACTCCAAGGCCTGATTTTGCAATTTCGGCGTTAAAACTTTATAAACAATAAAATGAAGATAGCAAACGTACTTTTGAACATTTTCCAAAGAAAGAAACGAGACAAACACATCGGTAAACTTCAGATTTATTCGAAGCCTAGGATTTCGCTCATCTCTGCTTTCCAGGTATAAGTTTATATTGAAACAAATTATTTGATGTCATGAAAATATCCAATGAAAGAGTTTCCAAGTTTTATAAAGATACTAAAGAGCTAAAGGTCTCTAAAAGCTACAAGTTCTTAGATCTTTGATACATTATCGAAGATCCTTAATGCATTATTTTTTAAGAATTGCGAGGGTGGAGGACAATGAACAAGATGCAATGAAATGAAGTTCGACCAGCGAGGATTTGTTTTCACAGCTGCCGCTCGACACGGCGAGTCATTCGAGCCGAAGAAACACAAACAGTGGTAGAGACCTGATCGCGAATCCGAGCAATGGTATCGACGAGTGAGGCATTGCTATGCTAGGATTGTTGCGATTTTATAATCGAGTTTGTATGGACACTCCTATTATTGTTTCAATATGAGTAATTGGACCGTTATTCGCGCCTTGAATGAAAAAAGAACGTTTCTTGTGAAGTAACACCAGTAATGTTTCGTTAGATTAAAAATCAATCTTTAGCTATTATTTAGTCTTGTATGCAATGTGTGTAATAAAAACGCTCAACACTAGACTCCATACTAGTTATACATGCACGAAATGGCAGAATTCTTTCTGTCCTTTCTTTTGAAGTAAAATAAACGATTGTGGAGAGCCAGTCGCGCGACACGTGTGTCTTGGTGTCTTCGAGTGACTTTGACTTTGATCGTCGGAGAGCTGTTCTCGTCGCGATTTTCGTCTAGGAAAAAAGTAGGGCGCGCGTCACGGTTCGGTGGAGGTGTGGACACGAAAGCATACTCGCTTCAAGGTCTGCAGACTGCAGACAAAAATGCTCCACGTTGCTCGCTTGTGTCACTTTCGGTTTCCGATCGTTACCATTATGGAACAAAAGGAATATAGGTGCTTGAGACTAAAGAGATAGTCTACAGAGGTTCAATTATTAAACTGGTGCGTTTCAGAACTTCGCATTGAAGGGAATGGACCGCAACAGGTGGATAGGGATTTTTAATTTCCTTCCTTGATGATGAAATTCTCTACCTCTTCACGTAATTACTAATTGTCTTTGGGAATTGTTCGTACGTGTATTCTCTTTTTTTCGCTTCGTATTACCTGTCCCATCCATAACAATAATGATTAAGGTAACCGCGAAAGCAACTTCGACGAAACAGCAACCAATCAACTAAAAGCGAAATATGGTTCCCGGAATCGTTTGCACTGGCCATTCGTTAAAAAGGTTTCTCTCGAGCACGGCTGGGGAGTCATTACTTTGCGATTGTTTTGTAATTACTTCTGCAATCGCACGCCGTAAACTACATTTTTTAATTGTGAACATTCAGGGCCAATCGTGTCCGATTATTCATTGAACAAAAATGATAGATAATTAATTATCAATCATTAGACTCCTATCCTCGGACGAATGTCAACAACCGCGGTCTAGTAATTAATTATCCATTACTCCTCGTAATTGACTATATTTTATCCAACAGTGTCCAAGTCTTTCGCTCTTATCGCTTATCGCTTCTTTGACGCGAATTCGAAAACGTGACCGACGAGGACCTTGAAAGGCGATGCGCATTCCGCGAGCAACAAGTTGCATCCTCCTATCGGCACGTGACAACAGATAGAAATTCCATTTCGCATGTAAACGCACGAAAAAATGGCTCTATCAAAGTGTGGAATTAAACGTTTAATCGCACGCACTGCGCGTTCTATCAGAGAGAGTCTCTTCGTCACTGGCGATTAAGTGCTTCTGTGTGGTTCGTGACGGAGATGAGCATTTCTTAGATAAAAGTATCACTTAAACAACGAACCAGGTGAGAGATACCTACATCTTCGTTAAGAATTCGGATTTGCCACTCGTCATATTTATTCATAATTAGACTGTGAATTTTTACGTAAATTAATTTAACACGTTGACTCCCAGATAAATATTCTTGAAAATTTCTGCTACAATTAAATATTATTTAGAATATTGGAGACTACATAATCAAACGTTTATAGTGGTATTTATTTTTGTAACTTCATCAAAATTCATGAATTTCATTCAAATTCATTTCCTTTTATGCTTGACTTTTAAAATTAATTTTTTTACTTCTTCAGTGAAAAGCACTGTCACCCACACATGGGTGACGTGGCGATCAACGTGTTAATAAAATGATGGATCAATTTTTTAAATTTAAAGTACAGGTATAAATGATTGAATATAAGGGCATAGAATTAATTTCTACGCCTCGTATATTATCGTTGAATTTTTATACAGTCTATCTCACAAGAGCGTGTCGGATATTTTTTTTGTAGATATTTATATATTTGTACAAAGTTTTACATGGATCCTACACCTAAGACACTGATACGCATTTACCTGGTAAGGTCTCCAGTATCCTCCATTAGCAATTATAGCTTGACACCGTCTCGGCATGCTCTCTACTAATTTGTCAAAAATTATCTAGCGTCGACTCACGAAAGTAGTGATTGCGATTGGAGCAATACAGTGTAGAGTGATGAATCTTCATTTTAGGCTTGGTGTCCTATTAGACATGCTTGGTGTCCTATTAGACATGTTTGGTCTGTCCGTGGATAAAGAAGAATAATACAAAGAAGTGTGAAATACCCCACAAAAGTGCATGTTTAGGGTTGCTATGTCGCAAGAGGTTTCGGGACTTTATGTATCTTCACTCACAATCTGAATGCGCAAACAATGCTGAAATTATATTGAAAGGAACTTCTCACATCTATGAAATGTTGGTTCAATCAAACCAAAGACCAGTGGATATTGCAAGAAGACAACGATCCTAAACATCGAAGTCGCGTCTATAAAAGATGGAAAGAGGAAAACGTTATCATCGTACTATGGTGATAACGATGGTATAACGTATGGTTCAAAATGAAGTACAAACTAAGAGGACAGTGTATCACCAAAATAAGAGCAATTGTACACCATATTCGAAAGATATGGAGGTCGTTTCCAGCATCTTACCCCGAGAAATTAATAGAAAGCATGCCGAGACGGTGCCAAGCTATAATTGCTAATGGAGGAGATTGGATACCTTATAAAATTTTGTACAAATATATAAACATTCACAGAGATATAACCGACACGCTCTTATGAGACAGACTGTATACTCTTGTATTTGTGCACATTTTCATAGATTTCCCCCACCTTTTTTTTTGTATTGTAAATGCGTAAATATTCACAATCTATTCGATGCAGTATTAATAGGAGAGGGTACGAGGAACCCGGATTTAAATTTCTACCCAGTGGAACGTTCCAAGTTGAGAAGTAAACAACGATCAAGGAAGAGGTTGAGAGACGACGAAGACGCGCCCGGATGAGATTCGTGCGGGGGAGGGCGCTGGAATTAAAATCGTAAACGTCAGAAACTATTCAGCATACGGTCTCTGAATACCCGCGATCCCTCTGCACCGACCTATTTCCAACTAAAAATAGCCAATAGAATGATTGTGGCCGAAGCAACTCGTCCATTCGACCACGGAGCGTGACGATTAAACGCGAAAATCACCTTGCGCCCAATTGCCGGCCTCCTCCGGTCTTCCTTTCAATTCCCTCGCCTTTCTTTATCCCGCTACGCGCTCGCCTTCCGTTTCGAAAGCACCGACCGTTTTGATATTCGCGATACAGCAGAACTCCAGCTACACGATCGTTACATTTCTATCGATCAGGATTTCGTATCGCGTAAATTAATGACTAATACCCATTCCTATCTTCGTCACTTATCGGGCGCGTTCTTTGCAGTCCGCGACAGTTCGAGGTGGAAGGCCGCGATAACAAGGCGCGATAATGGTTCTCATAATTGGCGAACACGAAAATAGTCGAAGAGCGAATTATTTCGCCAGTCGCTTAATGAGCAGCTATTAGATAATTTCGGAACGCGCGTTTTATACGAACGACGGCGACCCAGCTGCGCACCTGCGGCAAGTGCATGGGAAACCGACGGAAGACAATTGAAAAAGACGCGGGAGGGTAAACAGTAAGTAACTCGTTCCTTGTTCAACCGACCAGAACCGCAGTCGTTTGTTTTCTCGCATCTCGAGTAAAACCGGGAAACGAGCTGTCAGTGGCTCGTCTGAGTAAAACAAACAGCGAATTGCAATTGACGGACAGTGACAAGTCGGTAACTGGCTTTTTCGAGAATTGGCGTGCGCAACAAATCAAGTCGAGTCGATGAGGAAGAAACAGGTAGCTATATCGACGCGATTACGCAATTCCGTCTCAGGGTACTCGTCGAGCGCATCTCGCCGATATTCAGATATCGAGGATCCGGTTCGATAATTGTACTACAATTCTTTTTTTTTTTCCACGCGAGGAACCACCTCTTACCTAACAGACAGCATCGATGAAAACAGGATTCGTCTCGGTCCCGCGCCTATGTCACCTGTAATCACCTAGAACCATCTACAATCGTAACTTAAGAAAATAAAAAAAAAAAATAAGCAACGAGTAGGTTAAGATACATACAGTATTACAGAAGTACAATTAGAATAAAAACAGAACCCAATATGAAGACTGAGGATCGTTAGGTTGTAAGGAAAAAATATATATCTTCTAAAAAGATTCTATTTTCTTTTGTCTGTTATACGATAAAATATATATATAAAATAGACGAGTTACTATTCCTATATAAAGTTTATTACATAATAGACATGATAGAATAAAGAGTATGACAACCTCGACTTACAAATTAAAAAGTTTATTGTTATGCCTTTCTTTATTGCGATTAGTTATAAGAAGGATAGCCAGTAAGAATAGAGACTAAGAAGCATTAATGTAAAACGTTTAGAAGAGGAAATATAAAAAGAGAGCAGCACATAGGAGTGCAAAGTACTACTCCGAATGTACGCACTTTAATTTAATAAACAAACAAAGAAACAAGTCAGTGCTGCCATCTCCCAACACAAAAAGATACAAAGACGTCGGTAACTCAGAATGCGACTTGCTAGATAAGGAAGGCCACTGTTCGGACGATCGTCGATAATGTAAACATCCTGTGTCGATGTAAAAAATCATAATGTTCGCATTAATTGATTCAAACCAATTGATTTTTAAACTACCTTGACTTCGAAGTTGCACATTCCGATTCAACGACTGAATACGAACACAAACAGGCCCTGAACTGTCTCTCGATGACTCTTCAGTCCTCAATTGGACCATGGGACGCGTCATTGCGTGCATCCGGACACGTACACCGAAATCTTTCTCCAGGTTGCGCGATACGAGCTGAACTCAGGATTAAAAGGAAACGCTACGTCAAAACCAATGTGATGCACGTGACGCAACAACTTTCATCACATGCCCATGAACGATTCGTCGAAAAGTTGTGGCGACGTGAGACTCTGCTATCGACACATGTAAATTCCAATCGATCATTCTATGTGTTTTATTCAACACCCCAGCCGAAGTTCGATTAATTCTATTCAACGGCGATTTATGCGTTTCGTCGATAAAAATTAAACTAGGGTGAAAATGTCGATCGAGTATATATTAATTAATGTATCAATTTTTACAACCATTAACGCTCCTTCGAAGTCGAAAAAGATTATCCACAAATGTTTTTCATTGTTTTCTAATCACCAGTAAGTATCCCTGTATCTCTTTGTCCTCAAAAGTGTATCAACCGAGTGTATCAATTCGAAGTCGTTGGTTCAAGGAGTTTGGACGGTTCTGCGACTTTCATTGTATCAAATTTGTTGGCGGCGAGACGCGTATCGAAATTTCCTCCGGGTTCGAGAATATCGAAGGTGATGGCGATACGCAGAATCACGAGACCGGCACGAGAGGTCGATGGTGGAAAATTTTTCGCGCAAATTGCGACTTGTTCAACGATAAACTTTAATCGCGATGACTCCGATATGTCCGGGGGCCGATTCGCCAGGAAAGAAACAAAATCGTCCAGCGCAATTGTGCAAGCCCAATTACTTAATTGTACGCGCTGACGTCGCGCGAGCGGCTCGGCCAATCAGAAGCTACATAGCGAACGAACCCCTCGCGAAAATCGACGGAATGCGTATTCGCCGCGATCCTCTTTAACGACGTTATCCGCGATTTCAATCATGCCGTTGCATGGAGGCCTGATGACGTTTCACTTTGCGCAATCGAGACACGTGTCGACGTCAGAAGCTTGAATAATGCTTAATTAAAAAGTTTTTTTTTTTTTTTTTAAATTGTACGAGTATATTCATACCTCGTTTCCATATTATTTCAGGCGATACTGTATAATTTAACTAGTTTTTAGTACGTCGAAAGTCACACTAGCGACGAAGTAATGAAAAGAGGGATCGATGTCAATTTATGCAGAAGCTGCATGTATTTAAATCACTCGTGATTACGTGTAGCAAACAATGAACGTTGCATCATACGCGCGATTGTGATTTTATAACATAATAGCTTCTTCCTACCAATTGTAAACGACGTCATCATTTTATCACATTTTATGAAAAGGTTATAAATTGTTAATTTCTACTTATCTTAAATGTTCGCAACCTTCGTTATGCTTATTTGTAGACTTCGGTGGAATAATTTCATTGGAAAAAATCTAAGCTAACTTCATTTATCAGTTATTTATTTTATCTATCGACATAAATTTTCTACTCAAGATAAAATAATTTCTTATTATTCGATATAGTACGCGTGTACAGGCTCGTGGAATTATCCTGTATCAATGTACAGTGGTGCGAGTAATTCTAGGTTCAAATTTAAGATATTAAGCATTTACCGTTGAACCTAGAATTATTCATACCCATTGGGTTTCCATCTCAATTTAATATTTCAGTTCGTAGACCTTCGCAACCTTAGAGCGAACGAAATGTCCTGATGATTTCTGAGAATTATTGCTTGTCCGCGCCAAGAAAAATAATTTTATTAAAGAAGACAACGTTACATTCAAACGACGATTGAAAGGACGCATTGAAATCTAGGCCAACGACGGGACAAAATAAAGTCGGCGCTGCCAAGATTTACGCGAATATCTCAAATGCTGGCGGTCGAGGTTCCCACCTTCGTGACGTTTTACACGCGCCAACGATTCGTCACGTGTTGGTACACGAACCTCAGCATCCCCGCCATTTTGGTCGTACCATCGTAATTAAAACCGAACAATTTACGAGCATTCGGTCGATTTTTCATCATCTCGATCCCCTCGATTTTATACGATTCTGTTTAGAAATTCCAAATGGCCGCAAGGCCTGCGCGTTGCTCAAGATGAATCGAACAGATTTCTTCGCGGTTCGATTTTCGAGTAATCTGAGATACCTGTATTACTTGAGTCTGATCTATTTATAAATTTTCTTAATCCAATTATTATCGAGGTTTGATAGCTCGATTAGCGAGTCGGACATGTTTGTTGTTGATAGGGGCAATAAACAAGAAAAATCAGACAAGTATGAATTATTAATCGACGATTATACAGTTAAAATAATAGTATTTTGATATATCAAACGTATCCTAATAATCGTTTACAAAATAATTAAAAATTCATACTCAACGAAGAAATTTTTCCATTAATTGCTCTTATCGTCGAAGAAATATTTCCACTCACTTATCAATCTTTTTTATTACATTAATTATCTCATTTTTTGTCATCTCTAGCAATTCTGTGTCAATCTAGGTTAGATTATTAATGGTAGCTCGATTCCACCATTCACATCGACCTGTGTATGCCTTTTCCTCTCGTATGGTGTCACAAATTATTATCGTCATCTATCCTTTAAACGCGCCATCGTAAAAAGACCAGTGAACCCATGATGACGAATCGCAATGCTCTGCGTTGATCCAAGTCTAATTTCAGCGACGAGCAATTGCCACCTGCCTGACTGCATCTCGGCGTTCCGTCTCTTGTGTGATTTATCGAGGCGTTATAATTGCTTTTCTATACGTGTACGCATTTGAGAAAGACGATCTTATAAATTTGCACTCAACACGTGATTGTAATTTATAGGTACAACGAATGAACTTATAAATGTAACAAAATTACACAGGTTACGCTGTACACATATCTATTGGGCTGTCTGGAAAGTCCATGCCGATTTTTAGTAGGCGGTACAGGTCTGAATATATCGGAATGGCTGAAAACAAATAACATGTGTACATTCCTTAAGAGGTGGAAAGGTTGTGGAACAAAATGGTACATGTATAATTCAATAAATATACATCAAAATTCAAATATGCCTTTGAATTCTTCTTAAAAATAGGCACGAACTTTCCGGACAACCCAATATATTCACAGATATATTAGGTGTACTGGAAAGTAATGTCGTTTGTGCAATTTTAAATAAACTCGTTTATCACTCATGAGTTCACTGATTTTTATCGACATGGCGTTGAAAATTGGCACACTAAATGGCAAAAGACTGTTGATAACGAAGGCGATTACATAATTGATTAAAAATAGAAATTTATTAAAAATTTATTTGAATTTAATGTAAAAGAAACGACATTACTTTCCAGTCTACCTAATATATATGCGCAATTTAACTTGTACAATTTTGTTATATTTACAAATTTGGTTTTTACAATTATAAATTACAAGCATGCATTATTCATATATGTGCATATACATACGCACGCATAAATAATAATAAAACAAACGTACACGTACAAAGATCTATTTCTCTATTTCTCAGCAAAAGTCATTTACAAGAGAAAAATAGATCCGTACAATACACATTATCTCGGATGATATACCCAAAGACTTTTTGCGAGCCGAGGCTAATGAGAACTGCAAACGTCATACGCAGACACACGGTCTCGTCGTTCGTGACAGTACAAAGTCTCGAAACGCAGAGCGCAACGCGTCTAATTGCGTCACGAAAGCTAAAATAACTGGTGCGTTGCTAGACGATCGAAGTTTCGACACGCGGCAAACAATGTCCGCAGTCGAAACACCTGAGAAAGGGTAAAAGTGATAATTACACGATGCGTGACATTTTGAACTTGCGCGCCATGTCGATGGTTGAACATCGAAAGCCACGAGAACGATACCGATTCGTTCGACGGAACCGTTCTTGGCGAATATCGTGCATTGCACACGTACAGATATTATTTGCAATTAAAATCGAATGTAGATAAACACACCTAAGTAAATATAGAGGTCAGCGCTTGAAATGTCTATGCGGAGTCTAATCAGTCGTATATCAGAGGTTACAGCTAAAAATCTCTTTAATTGCAGCAGCGTAGGATAACATTTACAGAGAGTTGGCATTCTTATTTTCTCATAACCCCATCTATAATATCTCTATATGTATTAGGTTGTCTCAAAAGTTTCTTTAACTTTATTAATAAGTAATACATGCGCAATATTTTATGTTTTATGTTACATTACTAAATCGTGCGCGATTCATTTTGCTCCATTACTGTTACAACACGAATATCTATGAAATTAGATTGTCTATTTATATAAACACGACCATAGAAAATAATCGAGTGCAACTCGCGAAAGAAACTTTCGGGACAACCTAATACTTTATGCTCGCACATCCAGAATTAAATAAACGCGAACGGAATAGAATGTTTACCGACGACGATAATATCGACTCAATTACGCAACAAACGTGACTCCGTGACTAATATCAACCGAACTTAACCTAATAACCTAGACAATGGTAACGTTCGAAGTTCGGCACTTATCGCCAATTATAGAGTCTAACCTTATTCAAGTGCACGGACCGATAAGAAGATCGTAGTCGGAGATCGGCAGTAATTTATTCGAATGACACACGGATACAAACTCGACGTAGAGATTTATTCGCGACGCTTTTTTTTTTCGAATAAAGTGTTAGCCAGATAAGCGTTTACTGCTTCAGCATGAAAGATAATACGATTATGTAATTCAGATTCGTAATTCTTATTGAACGAATAATGCATCGAAGTTATGAGAATCACTGTTCGTGGGATGTAAATTCAAATTGGAAACGTTTAATTATATTTAAATATGCAAATGTAAGTCGAGATAACGAGGCCAAAAGGGAGAAAATAATTTTTGAATGAACTGTATAATAGAAAAATGAAGAATGACGCATGAAAAGTCGTTTAGTATCTTTTAATGGCTGTTCAATGTTTTTCTTATTTCGATAGGAGTTTTGTTTATTTTTGATATCGTGACCTAAACTTGAACGAGAATGAGTACGAATGAGAACCGCTAACGATCGAGCCCCTTGGTCGACGACCGGTCGAACCAATCGCGAGTCCGCTGAGAACCGACGCCTACAAATTGCACCAATCAGAGCCACGGTTCTGCGAAGGCGCGTTCTACGTATCTGCTTTCTCTGAAGGACCAGCGCCTTTGATGACGTTTCATACGACCATGCAATCGTGCCAGGTAACACGAATTTTATTATGAACCGCTCGTACACCGGTCACAATAAAATACATATTTGAGTTCGTTTGCAAGTTGAATGGAATACAGTGTACAGGGTGTCCCAAAAATATTGTAACACCTTGAAAGAGGTGGTTCGGGAGGTGATTTGAAACAACTTTTTCCTTAGCGAAAATGTTGTCCGAGGCTTCGTTGAGGAGATATTAACGGAAAACACTGACCAATCAGAGCGCGCGTATACCGTTGGAGCGGCCGTGGTAGCGAAGGCTACGCGTTAGACGGCTGCGGCAATGTCTTTCGATTAGAGATCACGGTTTTGAACGGGTATTAAAATACACGGGTATATGAAACACGTGTACCGTGTATTAAGGGATTAAGAACACGGGTATTTTTAATACACGGGTACTCGAGCGTCGAAATACACGGATATCCAGGTACGTACACGTGCATCGAAATACACAAGTACGCATACATCGAATGATCTATTATTACCCGTGACTTGAATATTTATTTTAACTGGTAAATAAAGTTTTACAAATTACACTTAAAAATTCATTCTTTTATATTTATTCTTCTTATGTTTATATTTTTTTATTTATTTATTTTACCGCATATCAATTTTTTTCAAAATTAATAAGGATCATTATTTTAGAATAATATAGCAGTTTTACATAAAAGTTTGTATATAAAAATAATTGGATATCGTGCCCGTATAATTCGATGTATGCGTGCCCGTGTCTTTCGATGGACGTATACGTACCTGGATATCCGCGCATTTCGATACCCGGGTACTCGTGTATTAAAAATACACGGATTAAAACACGGATCCATTAATTACCCGTGCACCCGGGTATTTCGATACACGCGAAGCAGGGATCTCTACTTTCGATACACGTCGAGTCACTTGTTCCCGTACAAAAGCGCGGTCGCCTAGCGCATAGCCTTCGCTACCACAGCCGCTCCAACGGTATACGCGCGCCCTGATTGGTCGACGTTTTCCGTTAATATCTCCTCAACGAAGCCTCGAACAACATTTTTGCTAAAGAAAAAATTGTTTCAAATCACCTCCCGAACCACCCCTTCCAAGGTGTTACAACATTTTTGGAAACTCTGTATATTTTGCAATCACCACAAGCATTACGTGGAATTATCCTGTATCAATGTACAGTGGTGCGAGTAATTCTAGGTTCAAATTTTAAATATTAAGCATTTACCATTGAACCTTTGAATTATTCATACTCACTGGGTTTCCATCTCAATTACTGCATCTCATTTTGTTCAGAGAACGTTTCTTAACTGTTTCGTTCGAGCCATTATGCAAAATTATAATGTATAATAGCTATTCTTTTAAACGAAAATTTTTAGGTGTCCCGATGATCTATTTTTATCTACTTAAACGCGTTATATCCCAATTATTTACGGTACAATGCTTAAAACGAAAACCAGCATTGTCTGGATTAATGGGATATCGTTATTTAATGATTCAATGGGGGAGCCAGGAATGTTTGTTGAAGAACACGTTTTACAACAGCTAAACAAATCTAATAATATCATTTGGTCGACCCTCTAACTCATTTTAAAATCATTTCTGGCAACTTCTCAATTGTGACATTGCCATACTAAATGTACCCCACGTTACTTAAGACAACGCGAAATCTCATTCAAGTCAATATATGTTCCGTTCGTGGATTGATACCAGATTGGACAATTTAATAGTAAAAAAAAAAATAAAAAAAAAAAAATAATCTCAGCGATAAACAGTAATATGTCTGTACTGGACGCAAATCCGCATCAATCACAGTACATAATACACCGCAGTATGAAACACTCCATGAAAATAATAATACCTCTCTTTAGCATATAGATATACGTCAGTCATATATGAAAATACAATTGACGAAGAAAATAAATAAAATGCTAAAGAGAAAAAGTGACGACAACTGTTATCTGTAGACTAAAGGTCGAGTTTCAGCAATACGTTGTTATTAAATCTAACCCTGAAAATAGTTTTTCAGAAATATTCCATTCACAGAGACTGAATATAAAACTGAGACCGTTTACGGGGAAAAAATTATAAGTCTCAGTTAATTAAAACCACGATGCCAAACAAGAGTTAGTTTTTACAAGTAAATCGAGGCAGGAATATACAAAGAAATGTTTTACAGTCCCTCGTCGTTAATGAGCAAACACTAGATACGACGTAAAATAAAAAAATAAAATAAAAAAAAAAGGTATCTTTTTAGTGATTCATCCAACAGCAACGCAGCCACGTGCGAAACGATCAAACTCCACCGTTCAACGTCGAGCATTGATCGATGATACCTTGTACTTTTGTTTAACACGTTGACCGCCAAACGAGAATTCTTAAAAATTTCTGCCAACATTAAATATTATTTAGACTACTGGAGTCTATGTAATCAAACATTTATTCCGGTATTTATTTTTGTAACTACATAAAAATTCATGAATTTCATTTAAATTCATCTCCTTTGATGTCAACTTTTCAGAATTAATTCTTTTAGTTCTTGAGTGAAACCCATACATGGATGACATGGACATCTACGTGTTAAATCAACAAGGAACATTACGTAAGTATGTTTAAAATAAATAAAATAGTATTGCTATGGTGCATCGTCGAGGAGGCGCGAGTTTGCGCGCGGCGTATAGTCGAAACACGTGTCCGCGTGTGGATCGTCGCGAACTTTCGGAAATATAAAGGTCATACGAACATTCTTTTCCTACGCACGTGTAAAAAAGAAAAGCCACCGTACCTTCACCTAGTCCGTCGTCGATGAACCAGATGGAAGAGAGAGAAGGAATCGGTACACACTAAAGTCACTCGCACCCCCGTTACGGCACTGCTGATAAGAAGCTGATTCGATGACACCGGTCGTCTACGGGACGACTCCACGCGCGAAATATCAATCGACCGAACAGCGTGTACTATTTAAACGTGCGTGTTTAACAATGACGAAACGAGTCGTCTTGTTGCAGAGAAACGAAAACGTGATCACGGTACTGCGTTGCGTATGTGACTGACCGAGAGTATCGGAGAGAACCTCCGCGGTTGAGAGAGGACACTCTCACTCCTTCTTTCTCCCCTCTCCACGCACTTGCCAAATCTCTCACTCTACCTGCGCGTTCTCTGTTCCTTCGATAGAGATACAGTGAGTGTAAAAAGTACTCGTACGGACAAGCTTAGAGTGAAACTAGATACGTTTATTTTTAAATTTCCATGGGTTGAATTCATTTCTTTGGATAAATTAGTTATTTCTTCGGCGGTAAAGGCAGAGTATTCTTTGTTAGGCGACGTTTCAAGGTTGGTCTGTACGTTTCGAACATTCAAGTGCTCCGATAAGCAACAATTTTTTTCCAGGGTCACACTTTACGAGCTTTCAAGGTTATCGGTATTTTTTTTTAAATGACACGATATACTTTCATTACCGCAATAACGTGACACGTTAAAAAGACGAATTCAACCGTGTTCGAATACTTTCTATGCTCACTGTACATATCTCTGTCAAACGAAAACTCAAGAACTAACCAATTTTCACGTAAATCGAGAGAACGAAGCTACAAATCGGTATTTTTTTGAGTGACACGATATACTTTCATTGCCGCAATAACGTGACACGTTAAAAAGACGAGTTCAACCGTGTTCGAATACTTTCTATGCTCACTGTACATATCTCAGTCGCGCCGTCACGGCGTTCCAAACGAAAACTCAAGAACCAATTTTCACGTAAACCGAGAGAACGAAGCTAAAAATGGCTGACGAAGGAATGAAATATTCGGGCAAGAGTGAACGGGATAAAGAACGACAAATGATAGTCAGTGTTTGTTAAAAGTCCCCCTTTTTTTTTTATCAATTTTTCATGATAGGCTCTGGAACTCGACGATCCAGACTCGTCGACAACCCAGTATGAACTGGTTTAGATCGACGTGTATGTGTGGTCTATATAACGGCCAGACAGACGTCGAGTTTACGCGAAGATCAGCGAAAATTGCCGACGACGGAGCACGTGTCCGCCAAACAAATCATTCTGTAACTGTACCTCGCGATATGCTTACGAACCGCATAGACAGAATTTTCATTTTTATCGTTGTGACTATGTGCTTTGATAAGGAAGAAAGCAAAAAACACTCTGTGCTTCGAAATATAACGATTCTCCAGAACGTTAAATATAATTTGAATAGTAAACGAAATTTTACCAATTGTATTTCATATCTATTTATTAGTTATGTTCAGTTTGGTGGTGTGTAAGTTGGCTCGAGTATTCTAATAAAAAGATTTCGTCTCTTCGTTGAGACAAGGGCCGAAAATGTTTAAATTACTTTTACATCAAATTTTACGTCGTGTTCGTTAATTAATCTTTGCCAAATAGATTTGAATGCACCGAGAAGACCCGAATAGTCACGAAAGGAACCGAACGCCCTCGTTGTCGCGATAGAATAATTGGTGCTCAATTAAGGGCGCAATTAACCTTATATTTTTCCATAATGGTTCGTGAATATAACGTTCCAGTTTGTTCTAGTTTAGCATGGATTGCAAAGACGTACTTCCATTGGAGACAAAGAATGTGTTTTAGAAATATAGCTCAATAACAATGACAATCGATTCTCCTTTCGTCTGAAGAAATATATCATCGAAACGATCGATCCACTCGACTGTAGCGCAATTAATCGGTAATAAAATATATCTTACAAATGAAGAACATTCCGACGACAATTAAACAATTACAGTGGGTGTAGAATGTATTCGTACACCGATCAATTTGCTAAAAAACTTTTGTGTAAAATTGTAGTTTCTTAACTTCTTTTACTATAATCAATGATATTTTACATATTCACGGAAGTCTCTAAGATAAATGTAGTCCAAACAACATTTACTACTTAATATAATTTGTGAAATTAACAAAAGAATGCGTAAAGTGGGTAAAAGTATAGAAGCAATAAGTATTTGTACGATTCTTATAACGAACCATTTTCAGTAGAGTTTGTAAAGTAAACACATTAGTTTATTACTCCGTACCAATTAGAAAACTTCGAATTTCCAGTAAAGTACTTTTAAAAAAGCCTCTAATAGAGGAATTGAAGAACATCCCACTTCTTATCAACTTCTAACTAATAATTTAGTTAATTTAATGCTTAGAAGAGTTACAATAATTATAAAATCAAAAGGAAATCCCACAAAGGAAGTACTATATATTTGTAAATTAATGTAAATTTCTTTTGTTTTTAATCAAGTTTTAAAAATTAAACAGTTGTGCGAATTGCTTCGACATTTCTATCGATTAATTGTTTTTTTCTTGTTAATTTCGCAATTTACGTAAATAGCTATTTTTGTTTATAATCTATATATATTTCCGAGAATATGTAGAATGTCATTGTTTATAAAAAAATAAGTTAATAAATTACAATTTATCATAGGTGTACGAATACTTTCTACACCCACTTGTATATACGAAAAGCTGAGAATCGTGGTCTTATGTACAAACACGGATTAGTTACTTTACTTTAAGGGGTTAGTCGCAATTAGGAAAATGAAAACGGACACTTTCTTGTGTTTTTTTTTTTTAAGGTATTAAATAATAATTTTTATTAATGAAATTTAGATATATGCCAAAATATATCTTTAAGAACTATAATGGTGGCGATGGTGTGAACGGCCATTTTGTTTGCGGTGAGCAAGATTTCTCCAAACTTGTATACCTGAAAACAAAAATAAAGGTAGATTTGGAGAATATATTAGACCAACGGGTTTCTGATCGAAGGATTTTGGAAAAAATTAATTTAAAACAAAGTGACGTACATTTGACATTCAAGTTCAATTTTCATTATAAAATGAAGTGATTAAATAGAGAATAAAAAGAAAAGTATATAAGAAAATAAAAAATCCTTCGATCAGGGACCCGTTGGTTTAATATATTTTCTAAATCTACGTTTATTTTTGTTTTCAGGTACACCAGTTTGACGAAATCTTGCTCACCCCAAACCAAGTGGCCACCCACGTAATCGCCTGTTATGACGAAATGAATGAACTATTTTTTAAAACAAAAATTCTTTTCTAGTTCTTTAAAACATACTTTGTAATATATTTACGATCTCATTAATAAAAATGATTATTTAATACCTTAAAAAGAACGCACAAGAAAGTGTCAGTTTTCATTTTCCTGACTGCGACTAACCCTTAACTTCTCAAAAAAATTCAGCATTTCTAATATTTTTATATTCTGTATTTGGTTTGGTGTTATATTGTCTCCAAATTGTATCCATTATAGGATCTTGAATCTTAACTAAACGTGTTCTCTTTACGACTCTCAGCGTCACATATATTAGGTTGTCCCAAAAATTTCTTTCGTTTCATTAATAATTAATACATACACAATAATTTATGTTTTATATTACATTACAAAACTGCGTACAATTCATTTCGCTCCATTACAGTTACAGCATCAATGTCTAAGAAATTAAATTGTCTATTTATATAAACACCGCTACAGAAAATAATTGAATGTAGCCGACGAAAGAAACTTTTGGGACAACCTAATATTAATTAAAAAGAAACTCACTAACGTATACGTATTTACAAACATTTCTCTCGTAAAATCACCGTACATTCTCCAAGCGACAACGAAAAATATCGTGTACGTACCGTGCCGAGACGACCTTACTGGACACTGCTTCGGAATGTCCTTAACCTCGACACTATTCCACCGAAGAAACAACTCGACTCGAACCGAAGCACCATAAATATATCACCTTCGAGTCGCCACGCGTTTCACGCGCGAAAAGAATATGTCCCGTAATACTACACGAAGATTCTTATTGATCACGTAAGTTAAGCGAACTTGTTGCACGAAACGATCGCGTGGACGCCGAAATATCTAGTCACTTCTACACACGTGCCTCGAGAATCTGTGACAGCGTCGATTATTTCTTGTCATCTAGCTAATATCGTTGGAGGTTATGTACGCGCACTTCGCGGCTATTCTTTGGCTTGATACGGTCAACGATTTGAACGGTCGTAGCGAAGAAACGCGGTATTAGCGTGCGCGATCGCGACGAGGGGTTAATTGGCGAAAATTATACGGTAAAATACGAGAAAATGTTGGACAACTGGAAGTAAATCACGGGCGAGCGTACGGCACTGGGAACGTACGAGCTGGCGCGACCTTTGCCGAGGTACGAGCGCTCCGACGTTCAATCGCAGACTGACGCACCGGCATGAATCGGACGAAGTTTTATGGCCCCCCCTATCGACACTTATTTGCGGTAATTACGAACTTGTCGCTACCGATTGCGACCAATTCTATTGTCTCCTTAAACTAACCTCGATTGTCGCGTACCTAGTAATTAACTTTGATAATTTATAACATGCGCAAGCGAAAATTGAGAACAGTTGTGCATCGGCTATTCGAGACACGAGAATCTTTGATCTCGTTGAAGATGCGTAATTTTCTCAATGGTTTTTTGTTTCATTTGGATTTCAATCTTTACTTTAATGTCGTAAAGAACGACTGGATGTTATTATAAACAGACAGTATCATATTACAAAATATCAACGATAATATACATACAGTGGGTGTAGAATGTATTCGTACACCGATCAATTTCTCCCAAAAATTTGTGTGAAGTTGTAGTTTCTTAACTTCTTTGTTTATGATCAATGATATTTTATATATTCTCGGAAATCTCTAAGATAGACGTAGTCCAAACAACATTTGCTAGTTAATATAATTTGTGAAATTAACAAAAAAAGAATGGGAAAAGTGGATAAAAGTATAGAAGCAATAAGTATTTGTACGATTCTTATGACCAGACCGCGGATCTTTACGCAAAATAAAATCTTCGCGAACGTGCCTACAAAAATTGAACCTAAATAGGAATTTATTTTATTCTGCAAATATTATAACATGAACTTTACTTTCAATCTCTTTTATATTCCTGCATATTGTTTGCATTTTCTAGATTCTTGCACATTCAAATTTTCCATAAATCCATGAAGATCCGCAGTTTAAGATACAGAAATTTCCAAAAGAATAGGAATTCGAATCAGCATTTCTGACGTAACAAAGTCTCGATATTTTTCTAATCTGTGCTAAGTTAAAAAATCCTCGAATAATCTAAGTAGTTCATTGTCGCAACGACCATTAACTGAATTATCTCTCAACATTGGTTTCTTTGTGTAGCCATTTGTCACTGGAACAATTACCGAATTATGTATGTATGCTGCGATGCTGTATGATCAATCATAACCTATATTCGTGTATTTAACCCTCTCGATCCTCGATCATTCTCTCTAGGTATAAAGAATGTACTTCGCGTGCCTCGAGTTGTTTAGAGTTCAATTGCGGTGATCATACTTTTTTGAGAGTGAAATCTTTTATCAACCGCGATCTTGTGTTACTGCCGAACTGCTTGTAATGCCCTGTGACAGATGTCACTAATTGTTGCAATAAATGCTTAGGCATAGATCAACTGAGATCAATCGTCATTAAAAATGAGGTTAATCGCCAAAATACTAATTAGGCACTGTCCTGAGTACAGACAGCCAATATTGCATTATTATTGTAGATAATTACATACCGAGGGGGAGACTGACAAGAAAATAGCAAATATTTTTGTTTGATTTGTGGGTAAATTATGTTTTATGTATATTTATTATTGAAGTGACCTCGCAAAGTCGGTGTTTTGCGTCAACGATTTCGTGTGTGGCGAAATTTTTCCACGATTAAACGATTCGATCAATTGGCTGGGTCAACGAGAGTGGAGGATTACTTGAGTCCCCCTCCCCTCCTCTAAGTGCGTTGACACAATGTTCCCTAACGCGCTTATGGTCGCGCGTGTACGAACGCGTTGGAACGTGCACATACACTCACGAACGTAATAACGTAAAGTGTGATTTACTAGCACTGGCATCCGACTGATTTAAAGTGCCATACTAAACACTTACGTGCAATGAACTCGGGACCAACCGATAAGAGAAGTTATTCTCGTAATGGCGTTCGTTTGTTTGCCATTTCATAATTAATAAACATCGAAAACTCCGATTGAATTAATCCTTCAATGGATTGTAACGATCCATTGACATGTAATTATATTCATTATTTTTTATTTTGACAATATCAGTATCATTCAAAGTTTGCAAAATTTCCTGCGAACTTAATGAATTTTAATTTAACCCTTCAATCGGCTTGCATTAAATATGGCTAAATATGGATAGAGTTTGCCCTTGATTTCGCCATGAATGTTAACATAAAAATGAGTTGAATGTAAACGAGGTTCCCAGTGTAAAAACTAATGAACAATCAGACTATATCGTGCAAGTGAATTTATGTTGCACGAGTACGTTTGGTACGGTGTCTTAAAGTAATTCTGAGATAGATGTTTACATATTTTCCAGTGTTTACAATTTACTGCCCATAAGGTATTTGCGAAGTTCGAAAAACAACCGCTAGGTAGCACCAACGTACAGTCTGTCGCAGAGATGGGCCAAATTCTAGATAATATAAAATTTCGCATAACGAATAAGAGATCTTTTGATTCGTCATTTGTTCAATAAAAACGACAATCTACAATCAAATAATGTTTTACAATGTACGATAGCGGTATGAAATATCATCTGGAAATTCTACAATATCAAATTGACGGATAAGCGCCATCTATCTCTAATCTTTTCGAAGTAATTCTTTAGTAAGGATAGTAAGCCTTTCCGATCCAACTAGTTTTCAAAACTCTATCGATAATAATACTAATGAAAACGATAGAATGAAATTTATAGCATGAAAGTTGAGATTAACGATCGATATCGATGGATCTATTCTCGCACGTGTACAAGTAACGAATTATGAGAACTTACCCGTTTCCTACGAGTTGATATCGTTTGAGTCTATCATCGAATGATCCATGATGGCGGCGCGGTTGGTAGCCTTGGTTGGTGCGTTGCCCGCTGCAACTCAGGCAACGGCGAGCTCTTTGCCAAACAACCAGCATCACTAGACAATAGACAGTTAAACGTACCTGTAAGTCATTGTCTCTAATTCTAATTACATATTTTCACCGATAAAAACGGATCAATACGTATTTATTCG
Organism: Hylaeus volcanicus; assembly: GCF_026283585.1. Lineage (NCBI taxonomy): Eukaryota > Metazoa > Arthropoda > Insecta > Hymenoptera > Colletidae > Hylaeus > Hylaeus volcanicus. The sequence continues at coordinate 22,233,578 of NC_071978.1, read as the reverse complement.
ACTCAATCGACTTCGACTGCTTCGTACTTAACCTTCGACTGACACCAGGTTGAATTAGGATTGTCTTGTCTCACAGTTGGGTCGTGCATTTACATCAGAGGTGAGCAAAATTTTATTGAAGCAATAGATAACAAATGAAGACATAGTGTAGTGATTTATTAACGATATTTATTTGATTCAACAATCACACGGATCAGTGTCTGTTTATATAATTTCGAGAGTGCATATTTTATGCATTTACGATGTGTGCTAATTATACAACATATAAAATGGATATAGTATACACTTTATACATATGAATATTTCATTTGGTATATATTTTTCAGATTCATATTCATCGTAAATGCATAAAATTAGCCGTCTTTTATTCGTTATTTGAAATGTTTATCTTAATACGAATTTTGCCCATCTTTTGTTTACGGTTGCTCAAACTAGAGATTATGTTTATATTCGCGTCAGAGAATCGTTTTGTATATGGGGAAATATGAGGAAATGTTTGTGTTTACATTGATGGATAGTTTCAAACGTTGCGCTTACTAAATTGTTGAGAATCTGATGTCGTTTAACTATAATCACACCTGTGCATAAACAGGGCTGTTCAAAGATCACATTTCCCCTATCTGATACACCTTTGTTCATCAGTGTCTTGTCCCAGAGTTGGGTCGTGCATTTACATCAGAGGTGAGCAAAATTTTATTGAAGTAGTAGATAATTATACAACGTATAAAACGGATATAGTATACACTTTATATATATTAATATTTCATTTGGTATATATTTTTCAGATTCATATTCATCGTAAATGCATAAAAGTAACCATGTCTTTTATTTGTTATTTGAAATGTTTATCTTAATACAAATTTTGCCCATCTCTTGTTTACGGTTGCTCCAACTAGAGATTATGTTTATATTCGACATCAGAGAATCGTTTTATATGGGGAAATACGATGGAACGTTTTTGTTTACATTGATGGATAGTTTCAAACATTGCGCTTACTAAATTGTTGAGAATCTGATGTCGTTTAACTGTAATCACACCTGTGCATAAACGGTGCTGTTCAAAGATCACATTTCCCCTATCTGATACACCTTTGTTCAGCATCGTTACCAGATAACTATCATGCATCGTAAATTAAAAATATAACACGAGATTTTAAGCTTAATCGAGGCTAACCTTAACCTTGAATAACATCGAACGATTTTCGAGACACGATCGATTGTTCGTTGCAAGATGTTTCTATGTTAAGTTTTTAACATTAGTTAGTAACACACCTATCCCAAGTTTCCATAATTCAACGAAAAAACCGGAAGAGACCAATTTTTTTGTAATAAGCTAAGAAAACATGATTTTCATATCAGTGTAATTTTCCATACAAACTGATAAACTGAAGCTTGATAAAACTGTTAACAAGCTTCCTGGTTTAAAACCGAGGAAAGTCTATTTTTAAAATACCTTGCTCGGTAATAATTTCTGCAATAATATTGTTATGTAACTTTATATAAATTTTGAGAGAAACACTTTATCCTCGTCATTGTATTTTAGTTTTCTCCTTACACATCTATGTACATCGTTATTGCTTCAAACCAACTCGAAGCAGTTACGATACAGCAGACGTACCAATTCGATGACTTTGTCCGGACATTGCATGATGATAAATTTACGAAATCGTGTATGCTGAAAATGTACGTATACGTATATGTATCGAAATAGTTGGCGGTTGTCTCAACCTTTTAATTACAGCGTTATAAGCGAGCACCGGTAGCGATATTATTTTAGAAACTCAAGTTAAAGATTTATTTATTTATTTATTTATTTATTTATTCCAATATATACGGGCATAGCCCATTATGAAATTGATACAGTGTAGCAATTATAAAGATAATAATAAGAGCATATACTTTTTGTATTTTATGAATATTTATTTCCTACTATCGATTAATTGAGCAGTGAAAAGGTTAAAGATATTTCTCAGTGTACAATTTCGTACACTTAAAATTAAACAAAGTTCCTCGTGATAAAGCGGTTAAGTATTGCTGATTATGCGTAACTTTAGTCATAATAAAAAGCACCTTGAACTGTGTACAGAATGTATTATACTGCACTCGCACTATTCTTGGAATGAATTACCAACAAAGGGTAAAAAACCTTCGATATATACGTACACGAACTACTGCACTATCTTGCTTTTGTACAATCATTTTCTATTCATAAGCTTTTCACGAAGAAACTCCTCTACACTATAATCCGATAATACATATTTACCATATCACGCACACTTAAACCTCGATTGCATCATGTGTCATGCAATAAAGGGTTAAGTCTGATCAAATAGTATTTAGTTTAAGTAAAAACACGATAGTGATTTGTGTATTCGAATCATCATCGCGCGTAGTTTAATTTTAAACATGCTGCTAAAAGGCACACACAGTTCTGACGTCTCTATTTTAAACTCAAAGCGGTATAGTAAGTTTTCTACATACGCGGCTAATTCCTTCGAAACCTTTCCGCGTTAGTCGAATTACGTGAATGCAATGGAATTTCGATATTCAATTTTATTGTTTAAGAGTAATTGCTAAGAGTAAAAGCTAAATTGAATAGGCATTTCTTTGGATACGAAAAAGAAACGAATAAAATCTTGCAGGTTTACTTCTATATAGAAACATTATTACTGCAGAAGTGAAAGTCAATATCCACCTCGGTATATTTTGTCCACCCTTGTATACTCTATCAACGAAGGTATTTCCGATGCAAACGTGTTAGAAAGAATTGAAGTCTAAATTTCGAATTACTGTAACATAAAATGTGGCTGCACTTTACTTTGGAATACCGAAAATTGGTAAGTTTTTTTTTTTTTTAGATAAACCTGTAGATTTCGGTAATCATGCATTTTTATGTAAGTGTAAATGTTAAAAAATGTACATGTTTTGCTTACCTCGTAAACGTCAAATACACACGCTGGCGTTCTTGAATATTCCACGCGGTCGCGAAGGAGTAATTAAAATGTCAGTCGGTATTATCACACATCACAATTTTGTTTTTCCTATCGATTCTCTAATGTTTCACGATTACCGTGCACTATGTGTGCATGTATGCGTATGCACTTATGTTACGTATCGATGATACGACGAATTCTAAACAATCTTTCGAAAAAAAAAAACATGGAAGTTTGGCACAAGGGTTGAACACAGATAATTTTAATTTAAATCGAACAATAGAGGTTTAAATTTATTTCCGTGTATGATGAATCCACGAATGACACTACTGATTAAAATTTATTGACGACGTACTCGCGAAAACACGACGGATAAATAAACAATTTGACGCGAGCGACTGCATCAGTCGAGGTTCCATTGAATACTGTTACTGATGAGGTTTAGTGACTTCGCAACTGACGCATGCGTATGAACCGCCTTACCCTTTCCACCTACCGCGAACATTTGAAACAGATAAACATTTCATTCATATTTAGAGTTAGAAAATTATATCGATACTTGGAGTCTTTATTTGCAAGAAAAATACGTATTTCACAATAATGTTCAAAAATTATCTAACAATCAGTTATATTACTCTCGCTGCGTGTTGGATAAGTATATAAAAACTAACGATTATCAATACTATACCAGTCCCACAATTATTTTCGTTTGAAAATTAATGATTGCGTCTTATAAAGTAGAAAAAGTTTGTTTCAATGCATATTACGACATTGTATTGTAATAACAAAGAAATTGTGTGAGTGTGATTTTTGCATTGTTTTTTTTTCCTCCTTCCTGTATGATCAATTACAATGTAGTAGATGGATATAAAAGAATGTTACATATGTTATTTATGGAAATAGAAAGAAATGAAACTATATTATAAAATGTGTTATAATCTAAACATTACTGTGCATGATAATGAAAATAATTTCTTTTAATCTCGTGATACGAGTGAACATGAATTATCGAAATTATGAAAATACGATCGGGTAAAAAGTTCCTTTGGCCAATTGTTGTGTAATTATTGTGACATACGAAATTGATCATAGCCATTGAACAGTCAATTAAGAGAGATTTAATACATTACAGCCTCTTTACATTTCTTGATCGTAAGATTTGTTCATTCAAATTACCATTAACTGAATTGTTAAAATCAAATGGTGCCATTTAGAAAAACCTTCAGTAACTGTTCGTTAGAACATAAATAACGCCTTCCTGAAGTAGTCAAGTATCAAAACGTACTAAATATCGTCTTAAATTTAAATAATACGATAATAAATATAAATATTTTGTTTAAAAAAGCGATCGTAATCTGTAAAACTAGAGTCTTAAGATAGGTACGTTACCTTAACGAGTAAGGTATATTTACATAGCAATGTACACCTATTATATGGTTTTTATACACAAATGAAGAAAATGACGTGATGTTTAGCTTATTGTTGCTGCGTATTTGTTTACTACCTAGTGCATCATTTTGTGAATCTTTAAAATTTTCCCCAAGCGTTGTTTAGCTGTTTTCATCCCTTTCTTTGGTTTTCGTTCTAAAAATTCAACAACGATTACGATACTTGGAAAACTTACACAAAATTATGCTCGAGAAATAAATTGGGTCAAAGATACGTTACCAACTGGAACCGGGGCCGCCAGTTTTGCTTTAACGTCTTTTAGCCTGTTAGGGCTAGTCAATATCGAACCAAATCCTATTGTTGTTGTTTTAACAGCGTTTTCTGAAGATGTGGTCGATGCACCACCTGCTGAAGTCACGGGTGGACACTTCGGTTTTCTTTTATTATATGTCCTTTTTGTTGTACTCTGTCGTATCGTAAATAAGTGTGTGTTAGTTTCACTACTACTATCGTATAGCGAAATAAAAAAAACACGATAGTGATAACACGTAGTTTTCAAACAATATTAATGAGATGAACAGTAATATAATTAGGTAACATGAATTTCGTTAAATATAAGGTCCTCCCACTGTCAACAATATCATGAAATCGCAATAAAACTAAATGACATTATTCGTGTCTTTGAAATGGACGCGGCAAAAACGAATGGTAAAGCTGTAATAATGCCTACCAATTTCTTCTTGGAGCCCTTATCCGTGTTGTTATCCAGATAATCATCCTACGCAATACGAGTATGCAAGAACCATGGAAATCAAGATGAATATGAACATAAGATGGCGTATACAGTATCAAAATGAATTAAGTTGTGTTACGAGGAGGTGTACCTATATTATTCGTATGCATTATGAACTTTAACTCAAATAAATATGATTTAGGTTACATAATGGTATTAAATTTATTCTCTGATCACATACTTAACTAATGAACACAACATAGTGCGATAACACTCTTTTGTATTAGATTGTCCCAAAAGTTTCTTTCGCTTTATTAATAAGTAATACATGCACAATATTTTATGTTTTATGTTACATTACTGAATTGTGCACGATTCATTTTGCTTCATTACTGTTACAACATGAATATCTATGAAATTAGATTGTCTATTTATATAAACACGATCACATAAAATAATTGAGTGCAACTCGCGAAAGAAACTTTCGGGTCAACCTAATACGAATTTTATTTTGCAACATTCACTGGGTAATCCTTACAGAGTTCTCGTTTCAAATATGGTCCAAAGGATGTTACAAAAGAAAATTCGCGTTGGACAGCGTATTCAATCTAAAGAAAAATATCGAACGAAGTTTGCTTACCGATTGTTTAGCACGTTTCGCTGCGGCTGCTTCGAGTCCTTTTTCGACGGATGTTTTCTTCACACCTTCCCGAGCTGGACGATTCGTCTTTGGCAAGAGTGGTCCAACTCTGGCTTTTGGATTCCACGCCTCATCTATTTGACTCTTCGATTTAGATTTAAATATATAGTCCTCGTCGTCCGACGCGTCTAAAGTTGGGTAAACTGCATCCGAAATTACGCGATAGTAATTACATTCTACTTAACTAATACTTGATTACATTCATTCAAAGGAACAATCCTTTTGCGTCTTTACATACTGAAGTCGTCGTCCTGATGAACCTTATCAATGTTTTCTATTGATTGATCGTCGTCGTCGTCGGGCTGCGTTTTCGTGGTTTTCGTAGATTTCGAAGGACTATTCGACGTGGTGGAATAGCATTGCTCGCTGAATGACAACATCCCCGCGATCGCTTCCCGTGTCGATGGAGATGCCCTGCCAGAACTGGTCGTTTTCAATTTATAAATACTAGGACACCAAAAACGTAAAACGCAACAGTGCTACACTAAGAAAACCAAATTACACTTCCATAACGTTATTACGACGGTAAAGAACTACGAAAGGAAAGTAAAGTTGCTAATGCAAAAGTAAATCAACGTTAAACATGCATCAGCGAGTATATTTTGCATTAGAGTACCATTTCTTAATATTCTTACCCGGTAGGTGGTGGCATAGGCTGACCATACTGTGGAATCACGGTAGACCTAAAATGAATTAACTTTGTATTACGTGGGTAATTTTATTAATTTCAAAGAATATTTTCGTTTGCATAGCATTTACATAGCAATAATCAGAGATTAAGATTTTTCTGACACGCCATAAGAAATGGTTAATAACTTCGTAAACACATGAGATAGTCGGATGAAATTGGTGTTCTTTCTTGAAACGTCTTAACGATCAGTATACGTACGTAACGTCCAACCTTTGAGCACCGTTTCCTAAAGTGTAAGCCGAGGCTTTCAATAGTTCTTCGATACCATTTTTCGGCACGTCGCTCAAAACATCAACATCCCCATCGTAATCGTGTTTCAATCGCTTTTGAGTATTAGCCTTGGGCGTTCGTTTTCGTTTCGGTGATTCGTCTATCGTGAATCGACCGTAATCACTCTCGTTACTACCGTCGTGAAAATCATATATGGAAGTTTGCTTCCACGTTAATTCTTTCGTCGTTCCTAGGGGATGATCCGAACTTAAATTGTTATATACATTTATATTGTCGTGCGTACTCCTCACGACTTCGTTGTTGCCGAGCTTAAATCTGATTACGGTTGGACTCTGTTTCCCTGGCTTCGATGTTCGCTTAACAGCAGGTGAACTACTTTTTTCTTCCAATTTCGGAGTTAGTGTTTTCACGTACGGATACATGATGGGCTTTGGTAAAGTCAACTTTAACGGTGGTCGACCGGACGGCAGTGATTCGCTAATCGTGGCTTCCACTTTATTTGTTTCTTTCAACATTGTTTTGAACGGATTATCGGCCATTCTATCGGCAACGTCATAGTCCACGAAGTCTTTGTTCAACGGTTTCTTTTTCTTACGCTTACTCTCTCGTTCTGGCTTTGGAGGATTCAGAGATATCAAGTATCGTTCCGCGTGACGTATTTCTTTACTAAAGTCTTTCAATAATTTCTGACTACTTATGGTTTCTGGTATTTGACCTCTGCTGATCATATTGTACTGAAATAGAAATAACCTCTGGACTGTCCGTGGAATACAATTTACAATACAATGGCTCCAGCCGTTGGAAAAAACGAACTTACGTCTTTGTCTGTGTTCCACTGTTTCAAAATACTGAGTAATGCTTTGACCCCCTGTAAAAGATACGCTGGACATTTCTTTCCCTCGTTATTTAATTCTTTCAGTTCTTTCAGCAATTTCTTTGCCGCGAACCAATTGATTGTTTCGAAACCAGGATACTGAAATTTCGCGGGGGTCTTCATTTTTTTTTCTAATTCATATATTCTGTAACGTATCGAGATTAAGTGATGATAGTCGAATCGACCTTTTCAGCAAGTTTTTACATACTCACTGTATTTGCATCGGAATGTTGAGACTATGTACAAAGTTCCCGCCAAAAACTAACGAATCGATCGGAGTTAACACAGCGTGTATCCACCCTGTTGGAATCATCATGGTTTGTCCTTGTTTGATAACACACTTGTAGCACGCGTCGGCCTGATCGCCAAAAAAAGTTTCGCTCTGGGTGGAACTACACATCCAGTGTTGATACAACTGCATGTTCGCGGACGTGGGCCTGATCAAATAGAATACTTTTTCTCCGCGCAGCACATGGTACCACACGGACGTGCCACCGAAATCGATATGGAAATCTGTGAAACTGTCTTTGACCCCCATTAGGCAATATTTTTGTACTTCAGGACGTTTTATGTCACTATCCTCGGACCAATCGCGCGGCCAAACTGAATTGACCCAGTCGAGTTTACGCGCGATGTATGGTGCTTCGACCATTGGTGAAAGACTGCAACGTTTATTTGTCAAATTATACATATACTTGCTAGAAATATTTAAAGCCAATATGTGGCAAGGCAATGAACATTGATATACCCAGTGTTTGAAAATTCAAGACTAATCACATTAAGAACCCTTGTCCTGCAAGGGGAGTTGTAATATTCGACAAAGTCTCTTAATTTCATTCTTATATTACTTTGTCTTGTAACATCGATTACGTCCATATCTCGATCTCCACCTACAATGAAAGGACCAAATTAATTTTTTATGAATTTCTAACATACAATACAATGAGCAGTGTTTGTAATACTATTCATACCTATGTAACTTTCTATGTCATAAACACTGAAATTTGGAGGGGGAACAACCATATCAAGCCCATCCTTTCCATCAATAATAATTGGACTTTCGAATCCATTGGTTTGTAAATACTGGAGAGTTAACTGTTGTCCTCTGACATGTTTAACTATTTCATCAGCTTTTGGAAAGTGTCTAGACTTTAATTCCCTTATAAATACTGGTGTACCAGTTTGCACTGGTTTTGTGTCTGCATCAGATTCCGAATAATCATGTCTATGCCAATTCAACCTTGCTTTCACTGAAAAATGATAATCCATTATTTCAAATTCATACCAAATAATATAGTATTAATATATTCAAGCACTCACTAAGTGAAGGCCCACACATGGCTTCACAACGTGGACAATGATATTTATCAAGATCTATGGACATATACTCCTTCACCGATACACATCTAAAAAAAAAAACGAAACTTACATTGACATGTATTATTGTACATGTACAGGTAAGTATTTATTTCAATCCTTATATTCACTTATGATCACTACATGATCAATTAAAATATCAGGGTAACAAAACGCAAGTACTTGTGGATTAGGAATAGGTTATGTTAATATCAACAAAACAGTTTTCTCTTCTACGCAAGCTAGTTTCCAAATATTATTCGCAAACAAGGAATTACAGAAACGGGACTATGGGATCACGTTCGAATTGCCTGAAAGTTCTTCGAAAAACGAATCCGAGGGAATGTTTGTATACGATTCGGGGAAGCATAATCCAACCATAGCGTTCGTATCAACGTATCGAATTGACAAATTTTCAAAATCTTACCCCCCGTGATACCACTCCTTGCAGACGTCACATTGTATCATAAATTGTTCGGAATCGTAAGAACGGCCACACAAACAATACGTAACTGGTAACTCCATTTTTCGTGGTTATTAACGTTGAATACAATACCGTGACACCGTGTTATTAACATTAGATGGTAACTATAGTAGCCGCGATGCGTCGCTAAAGAGTCACCTCCATCGTTCCCTTCGCAAATTACATTAAGGTTGCGTTTTCATTTTTCCCATATGGGTCATCCAACGACTGGATGAGCTCTAATTACACGATTATTTGATTTGTGAGAAAATTTCATTGATCTGCTTGTTGGACTATACTAATACTTTGACGTCAAACTGTTGCATTGTGATCTGGAAAGAGGCATTTCGTCATTTACTTCATTTTTAGAAGGCACAAGTACAACAAGGACAGCACTGTCCACCAATTTGCCCTCTTTCTCGGCAAGTTTAGGGCGCGTTCCGGTATTAATATGTACCAGTGGCGCCATCGGTAGGAAAACGCCTAAGTTTGTAGTAAAAAATTGTTCCCACTACTGCTGCTAGATGACGCCACTATCTAAAAGGGTCGATAATTATTGCTGCAGTAAGAAATTATTCATAAAAATTATAAATTGAACTAATTAACTAATATATTGTAGTATTAGAAAGCAAGGAGTTGTATTAACTATGCATTTATGAAAAATAAAGAATAATTGATTAAGGGCATCAGTGACGCCATCTTACAAAAACTATGAGAACTTTTTTCACTAAAAACTTGAGCGTTTCGCCACCGATGGCGCCACTGGTATTAAAGCCATTATCAAATAAAATATTTAAAAAAATGATAAATTTGACATTATTACACATGCATTAACCATTTTATTATTTCATACACTTATTATTTAATTTTATTTCAAGTTAATTATAAGGAATATGAGGTATTAGAGGGTTAATAGGTGTCATATATATATGTAATAATATGTATACATATATATATACATATATATATACCTTCGAAAAATTAGTTCGATACTCACCGCTAGATGGCGATACTGATTTTGTGTCCATGAATCGCAGGTGTAGCCTTATATGTTAATTAAACTATTATGTATGGATATATAATAATAAATTCGACATATTTACACATGCTCTTATCATTTTATTATTTTCTACATGTATTATTTCATTTAAATTAAAGCTACTTTTAGAGAAAGTATGCTTACGTTACGTTTGTAGCAAATAGGGATTATCTGAACTTATAAAGCAGGATACATATATAAAAGCAGATAAATGTTTAAACAATATATTGAAATGGTATATTGTGGTATTATAAATCGAAGAATCGTATTAATTATGCATGTATAAGAAATAAAGAATAATTGACTAAAGTACATTGGATCCCTTGTCCAGAAATTGTTCACATAACGAACCAATGAAATTTTGGTCGCATGACAAATTATGTTTACACTCTATTTGATCTTCTCATGAAACATATTTATTACGTGTATTTCGCTTCAACAAAAAAATTCAAACCCAACGAAACACGTGTAATTTGTGTTTAAAAACTTTGTATAATATGTATTCGTTCGCATGAATTTCGAGGTTAACTTACTACGAATAGTCCTTTAAAAGTATAAACCATTCCTAATCCATAACCTTGGTTTACATAACACAAAGATAACAAAAAATGACGCAAACAGGGAAAACCAAAGTAAAAAATTATAAAGGCAGTACAAAACAAACCAAAGCGTGAGTAACCATTGAACGTTAGCACGTTTCTTGATAACCTTATCTTAAATCGATGAAATATCGATAACAATCTATCATAAGGTGCTATCAATGTTGTTAAACGAGTGTAATATTTAATTCAGGCGATTACCCCAGTATAAAAGCAAAAACAGGCTCGTTCGAGGAAAGAGGAAGTCGGTCCTTAAATGTTTAAATATGAATTCTTCATCTTCAAAAACCAAACGAGTTCAGGGTGCTCCATCAAGTGCATCTTTACATGATAAACAACCAGCTTCGGAGCGTCTTGTAAACAGAAGGAAGAAAAACACGTACACTATTGTTAAAGGATCTAGCACTAAAACACAACGTAAGAAACATGGAAGCTTTATTAGTAGACCCTTTGAAATTATTGTTGACCATCTTTTGGGGTATACATCGTACGCTATTTGCAGGTTGAGGATAAAATATGGTATAGTACCTTTGTTCAAGTAGAGATCACTGTTATGGAAAGAAGTTGCTTAAATTTCAGATTCTATGGGCCTTTCTGTAGAGCAGAATGATGACTCCAAAAGTGCAAGAGACAGAGACCACAAGCAGTATGATATTACACAGCATCAAAGAAACTTAGGTTCACCTGTGATAGTTGAAACACTTTTAGAATCGCTGTCGTCCCTAAGCATACCAGAAATACTTAGACAGAACCAAAAAGCAAAAGTGGAAAATACTACTTGCCATTATAAGCTTTCAAAATCACAAAGTACTGGCTCCAGAAAGAGTGAAGCTCGTATTATTGTCGGGGAATCGGTAAATCCAAACGATATTTCTTCTAGTTCAGGGAATGATACCAGACGAACATCACCATTAAAAAATAATCATAGACAACGAAAAAACAAGACACAGTCAGACGATATAAATCTCAATGATTTTGCTTCTGAGTGGAACTCCAGTGAAACGACTCTCACATTCGAAAAATGCCTTAGCAACTTTGATACTATAAATAGAAACAGCAGTATATTAGAAGTGAAAACTCCATCTGCAACTATCACAAAGAACAGGAATAGTATTCTCGATGATCAGTGCCAGCCGCGATTTTATTCTTTAAAAGACAAAGTCGTCGTCGTTATGCCAGAGAAATCTCGATTCTGTTTCACTGGTAAACTAGTTTTAAAAGTCCTGTACGGAGCGGTGGAAGCTTATGGATGCGTGATCACCAGGGAGTCCAAACCAATTGAAATTTACTCTCCAAAAGGATACAGTAGCGTTTCGATCGAAACCAGTCAGAAATTTTCACCAGATAACGAGCCAGATATTTGGACGACCGTTACCGCTGAAGGTATCATTCGAGGCACGAAGAACAAATTGGTCGACGACATAGATAAACTTCAACCTGGTACAGCGGTCATCCTCTTGACGAATTTAGAAAATAAATTGACCAAGTTCTTGAACGTTTTTTATCCATTAAAACTATTTCCAAAAATAAGATATGTGCCCTATCAGGGTTGGACCGATCCAAAGAGAGCCGAGATGATACTGCAATCGAATCTTTACGTTGACGGATCTGCTTTCAAAGAATTGGTCATCGACAAACGCATGACGCAAGATGTTAGCGAGAAAATGTTGAATCGTTGGCACGCGAAGGAATGGTCGTGCACCTTAATCGCTGGTGGAAAAAACGTTGGGAAGTCCACTGCCACGCGTTACTTGATAAACAGTTTGTTACCTGTTTCCAAAATGGTGGTTCTAGTGGACGTAGATCCTGGCCAAACGGAATCTACACCGCCAGGCTGCATATCTTACAGTTTGATAGAGCAACCGCTAATGGGACCAAACTTTACACATTTAAGTAGCCCGGCTTTCCAGCTGTACATTGGCGATGTCAATGTGTCGCGTTGCATAACGCGATACATCGAGGGGATCAAAGTATTGATGGACAAATTGTTAAGTTGTCCTATTCTGTCGCGTTTACCTATCGTCGTTAACACGATGGGTTTCTGTCAAGGTATCGGATGGGACATCATTTTGTTCACCATAAAATTGATTCGACCGTTTCTAGTGGTACAGATCATGTCCGACAAGTCAAAGAATAACTATCCTGACTACTTGAAAAAACAGGTTGTGAATAAACAGGTAAATAACCGCGTTTACCCTTTTCGTAATTGATTCACGAATGGTCGATCAAGGAACCGTCTTCGTAGGAACTTTTGCGGGCGTCTTGGACTACGAATATCGTCGACAGTAGTCAACCGTGCGACCATGAGTTATGTGTGGTTCGTTCTCAGGCTGAACGTAAAAATGCTGCGGGAAATGAGAGTCAGAATTTAGAGCCGTATCAGCAGCGAGAACTCGTGATGATCTCTTATTTAAGCGAGATTATTCGGACTCCTGTAATTTCTATGTAAGGCACAATAACATCAAACTCTAACCTATATTTACTAATGTTTATTTTTATTTACACGAGTATGACTTGTCTAGGTCGTGTTACGATACGGCATCTTTAGACATTACCGAAGCTGTGCCATACGTGTTAGTATTTCCGTTTTCTTTATGCCAAATTCGATGTATACTCGATAATGCAACGTACTTAATTACAGTTAAATTTTCTTAATTACAGGACGTCTTTTTCCTCGTTGTTTATTTCGCTTCCACGAACCACCGCGCCGCCAACACATGTTTTGAACGTAGTGAACGGTAACATAGTAGCTCTGTGCGGAATCGACGGGGTAGATGAATCACGAGAGATCGAATGCACGTCTGGTCTGCGAGTATTGACCAGACTGCCTCTTTGCACATGTTACGGTTTTGGTGAGTTTCGTTCATTCTTATTAAAAATTAGTTGATTAAATAACATGATAATACTAACTTGCTCATTTTGGTTGTTCATTTGTATTGTTTCGTAATAACAGGAATCGTGAGGGGAATTGACACGGAACGAGAGGAAGTATACATAAATACGCCATTATCACCTTCCATGATGCAGCACGTGAATTGTTTGGCAGGATGCATTCCAGTACCCGTTACATTGTTGCAGTTAAATCAGCACAGGAACGCTCCTTACACTGGTGGCAATAACGTTTTGCCAACCAGTCGAGAGCCTCGTAGAGGATACTTCCGTATGAGACCCCAGCAAGCTCAAAGTAATTCTTAACGAGTACCTCGAAGACCATTGTTTGTATCGGTAGGAGTTGTATATACCGAGTTGTATTTTTCGGGGGAAACCATTTATAATGTCATTTTTTATTTTTCATTTTATTTTGGTTTTTATAATGAAAGAAGAAACTGTACAAAATGTACGATATTTTTGACGCGTGTGTAAAATATTGCCCGCGCTTGAAAGAAAATAAAGAAACAAATTCGTATCAAACTTTTTCATTTTATTTTTCATTTTATTTTGGCTTTTATAATGAATGAAGAAAGTGTACAAAATGTACGA